>NW_027924200.1:0-226 GCF_054177405.1 Leptonychotes weddellii
CCAAATACAAGGTAGGCTTTCAATAGATTGTTACCTACTGATGGATTAAGAGGAAAATTTTTCTTTTTTTTTTTTTTTTAAGATTTTTATTTATTTATTCATGAGAGACAGAGAGAGAGAGAGAGGCAGAGGGAGAAGCAGACTCCCAAGGAGCAGAGAGCCCGATGCGGGACTCGATCTCAGGACCCTGGGATCATGACCTGAGCTGAAGGCAGACGCTCAACCA
>NW_027924201.1:0-226 GCF_054177405.1 Leptonychotes weddellii
ACTGAAGACCCTCCTGCTCAGCCAGCCTGAAGGAGGCCCAGGAGCCTCCACGATGGCCCCACGGACCCCACTGCCTGGGGACAGGGGATGAACCGCCGCCCCAGACACACACACGGGACTGAACCGCCGCCCCAGAAAGCCGCTCCAGACGGCAGGTGTAAGACGCTCTCTGAGGCCAGCATTTCCATCAACAAAATGCCAACTCTGGTCATCTGTAGGTTACCAG
>NW_027924202.1:0-226 GCF_054177405.1 Leptonychotes weddellii
TCACCCAGCCACCCCATCCCTCCCACCCCCCACCACTCCAGCAACCCTCAGTTTGTTTCCTGAGATTAAGAATTCCTCATATCAGTGAGGTCATATCATACATGTCTTTCTCTGATTGACTTATTTCGCTCAACATAACATCCTCCAGTTCCATCCACATCGTTGCAGATGGCAAGATCTCATTCCTTTTAATGGCTGCATATTATTCCATTGCATATATATACCA
>NW_027924203.1:0-226 GCF_054177405.1 Leptonychotes weddellii
AGCCACAGCCACTCCCTCAGAGCCAGGGAGCCAGCACCCGGGCGCATTGCCCAGCACCCCCTCTCCTGCCAAGCGTGATCCCAGCCCTGCTGTGCTCACGCGCAGAGACCCCACTGTCCCGCCCTCCACAGGAGCTGCTGGGTCCTCACCATGTGTTGGCTTCCTCTCAAAAGCTCTTCTGCCAATGACTACGTATCAGACAGGCCCGCAATACATGGTGAGGCAG
>NW_027924204.1:0-226 GCF_054177405.1 Leptonychotes weddellii
CAATTATGAGGATCCGTTCCAGCGAAGGGCAGTGCAAAGCCTTCTCCACCTGTGGCTCTCACCTGACCACTGTCACTATGTTCTGTGGGTCCCTATTCTGCATGTATCTGAGACCAACAAATGAGCAGTCTGTTGAACAAGGAAAAATTGTGGCCGTGGTTTGTATCTTTGTGAATGCCATGTTGAATCCATTTATCTAGAGCCTGAGGAACAAAGATGTGAAACA
>NW_027924205.1:0-226 GCF_054177405.1 Leptonychotes weddellii
CAGGTCAAGGGAAGGCTGTTGTTCTCAGAACTGAAATGACCCTGAGCATTTGCAACTACTCATGAGTAGACAGGAGGATCCCCGCAGAAAGACTGAGCATAGTTCTGAAGACGTGAGTAAAAAATGCAACTTGAGGGGCGCCTGGGTGGCTCAGTCGGTTAAGCGACTGCCTTCGGCTCAGGTCATGATCCTGGAGTCCTGGGATCGAGTCCCGCATCGGGCTCCC
>NW_027924206.1:0-12722 GCF_054177405.1 Leptonychotes weddellii
AGCTATTTTGAAAAAAAGGTGTTGAGTCTGATAGAATTGAGACCAACTGCCATAGGGCAAATGGGCAAAGATACCACTTCTGCAATGAGGCACTTCCAAATGTCATTATCTGGAGGACCTGCAGGTCTTTCACCATGTATGATTCAATTCTCCTGTTCAAGGTGCTTTATTCTCCTTCCTGGGGGATATGAATCAGGCTGCCAGCATTCTTGGAACCAAACGAGGGAAGGAGCAAGGAGGCCTCCCCATCCAGCATGCAAACTTTTATTTCATCCCTGTCTTCAAGCCACCTCATCATCTCACCTTCCGCTCTGCCTGCTGTCCCTAGTCAGACGCCTCTCTCACTTCTGTTAATATTCTTCGAGAACACATACTTTACACTTGATCTTAGCCCAAAAGCTGAGAAGTGACGGAAGAATACATGCTTTAAATGTAGATAAAACAGTTATAAAAAAGAAAAGATTTTCTGGCAATCGCTTGTTAGATAACTCTTGGTTGACAGAATTGGTTTCTTATTGAGACCAGGACAGATGTTTGGGGCAGGGGGATGGCATTTTAACCTTCTATGGAGAAAGCCAGTAAGACAGCCAGCTCTCCTTCAGGCAATCCCTTGCTGCCACTGCCAGAGACAATACCAGGTAGGATGTGGCAATTCAGGTGTTCTCATACCTGGACACCAGCAACTATAGGGCCAGGACCTGGAAAGGATTGAGGTCACACAGTGCCTACATTACGGGTGGAGCTTTGAGGTGTTCCCAGAAAGGCTCTGGACAGAGATTATCATGAGGGTTGCGAATATCTGAGGGTCAACCTGCAGGCAGCATTCCCTGGGTGCTCCCAGCAGGAACTCCCCATTCTTTGTGGAGGCAGGGGAACTTCTGCCATTTAAACAGTGGCTTCCTTTTGGTGAGCGCTTACTCTGTGCCAGGCACTATGTGAAGCACTTTTCATAGATTGTTTCAGTGATTTCACAATAATCCTTTTGTTTTTATCCCATTTCACAGATGAGGCAACTGAGATTTGAATAAGTTAGATAACATGCCTAAAGTCACTGAGCTGGGAAGTGTCTGAGATAGAACCACATCCAGACAGACAGGCTCCAGACCTGGAGATTCCACGAGCATCCAGATACTAATTCCTCAAGAACTCCAGCTATGAGAATTTTAAGTAGAACTTGGAAACTTAAAGGAAAACTCTTTGGGATCATTCTTGCTAGGACTGTGTAAGGAGAGCAGGTGGATGCAGGCCATAGTGAAGTGGGGAACCACTTGGTCCCCTGCTGAAATATAGGGGACAATAGTCTTCTTTTTAATTAAAAACTGTTTAAATTCCAATGTAGTTAACAGACAGAGTTATATTTGTTTCAGGTGTACAATAGAGTGATTCAGCAATTCTATACATTACTCAGTGCTGGTCAAGATAAGTATACTCTTAATCCCCTTCACCTATGTCATCCATCCCCCCACCCACTTCCCTTCTGGTAACCATCTTTTTATTCTCTCTAGTAAACAGTCTATTTTGGGGTTTATCTCTTTCTTCCCCTCTTTGTTCATTTTGTTTCTTAAATTCCATATATGAGTGAAATCATATGGTATTTATCTTTCTCTGACTGGCTTATTTTGCTTAGCATTATACTCTTTAGATCCATTGACTATTGCAAATGTCAAGATTTCATTTTTTGGTGGCTGAATAAATATTCCGTTGTATATATATATACCACATCTTCTTTACCCACTCATCTATCAATGGACATAGGGGGACAATATTCTTTTTTAAAAAATAAAGATTTATTTATTTGAGAGAGAGAGAAAGAGAGAGCGCAAGCGTGAGTGGGGAGAGGGGCAGAGGGAGAGGAAGAGAGAGAATCCCAAGCAGACTCCACACCGAGCAGGGAGCCCAATTCGGAGGTCGATCCCATGATCCTGAGATCATGACCTGAGCTGAAACCAAGAGCTGGACACCCAGCCAACTGAGCCACCCAGGTACCCCAACTGGGACAATATTCTTTTTTTTTTTTTTAAGATTTTATTTATTTATTTGACAGAGAGAACAAGAGAGCACAAGCAGGGGGAACAGTAGAGGGAGAGGGAGAGGCAGGCTCCCCGCTGAGCAGGGAGCTTGATGCGGGGCTTGATCCTGGAACCCTAGGATCATGACCTGAGCTGAAGGCAGATGCTTAACCATCTGAGCCACCCAGGTGCCCCTGGGACAATATTCTTAATAGATCATCATGTCTACCACATCGTGGGCTTGCTGTCAGGAAACCCAAGTTCAAGTCCCCACTCTGCTACTAGCTCATGGTGTGACCTTGAGTGGTTGCTAATTCCTCACTGGACACTGGACACTGGACACTGGGCCTCCATGTTCTCATCTGTGAAGGCAGAAGATTTGACTGGACAAGTCTAAAGTTCCTCTCAGCTTTAAAATGCTGGGATTCCATGTGCTATCTCTCCCAGAGGTGTTTATGTGGTGGAACAAAAGGACTTTGCTGTTGTCTCGGAGAGGAGTTTTGCAAATGAGAGGATCTCTCCCAGTGCCCTGACCTCAACTTGAGTTGCTGCCTACCCAGGGGCAGCCCTCTCCCAGGCCGGGCTGTGGCAGCAGATGGGTTAAGTAGCACGCCTTGCCTTGCTCCAGGCAGAAGGGTTAAGGACTTAATCATGTTTCAGCTCTGCTGGCCCTGTGACTCACTGTGGATTATGTAAGCACCCAGGAACAGGCGGCATTACATACATGCTGGCAGCCGGAGACCTCTCCCATCCGATTCACTATCTTGTCTTTTTTTTTTTTTTAAGATTTTATTTATTTATTTGAGAGAGAGAGAGCACATGAGAGGGGGGAGGGTCAGAGGGAGAAGCAGACTCCCCGCCGAGCAGGGAGCCCGATGCGGGACTCGATCCCGGGACTCCAGGATCATGACCTGAGCCGAAGGCAGTCGCTTAACCGACTGAGCCACCCAGGCGCCCTCACTATCTTGTCTTTTAATCCTTCTTTCGGATACAAACTTCTTTGAGTTCATCTTTGGAATGGAAACGGAAGCACTATTGGAGAACAGGCAGAACGGGAATTGCCCATCAATTGGGGAGAACCCAGCCCTTGAAGGGAAGCTGGGCTTTGAATGTGGAATCCCTGAGCCTTGATCTTGCATGGCCAAGCCCTGAGTTACCGCCCTCTGTGCCTCCCCACTCTCTGCCATCTGCGTGGTCCACCTCCCCTCCCCCGCCATCCCCCAAGGTAGCCCCACAGCTGTCAGGAGCCTCAGGCAGGAAAATGAGGCCCAGAGAAGGGCCTGTCCCTGGGGACATGGAGCGAGTAAATGTGTGTGCTTGCCTGTGTGTGGGGGAGGGGGACGGGGGAGTGGGTGGACAGGAATACACGTCAGGATTCTGCAGCCACACTGCTTCCTCGGGGAAATGACGGAAACCCACATAGATTCCTTCAAGCAGATGGCACACCTCCACCTCAGCTGTCGCTCCAAGGGAAAGCTGTAGCTTAGGTCTAAGCTGCCTCCCCATCTCCATTGCCTGACCATCTCCACTGTCAGACATTCCTTCTACTGGCCAGGCTGAGTTCCTCCTGTGTCCCTCCACCTGCCTGAGGCTCACCTCCCTCGCTGTGCTCCTCATCACTCCCTACAAACTACAAAATGCACCGGACCCATCACTCTTTCTGCCTTTCCTTTTGCAAATTTCCTGACTGCACAAATCTGTCCCTACTGCCCCCACCCCTTCCTCTCCCATCTGTGTTCCGGTCTACAGAGCAATCAACTGTCCTTGCCGTCCCTCATGACCTTCTCAGTGCTCAATCCCAGGGCCTTTTTTTAGTCCTCATCCAACTTAACCTCTTGGCAGTGACCGGCCGACCACCTGCTCCCTCTTGTCTCTCCCCTTGGCTTCTGTGACCCATCTCTTTTACTATTCCGGCTACCTCTTAGGAAGAATCACCTCTTTCCCGGTTTCTTTCTCACGGTTTTCTCTTCTGGGCCTGGGCGCCTCCTGTGTGTCCGCACACATGCATTTGTAGGTGGGTGGTATTGATTCCCTGCTCGATATAGCACCTGGCATATTGAAAACATTTATTAGCTGTTGACTCCCAGATAGCTTACCCCTTTATTTTATTTTTTTTTAAGATTATTTATTTATTTATTTGAGAGAGAGAGAGAGAAACAGCATGAGACGGGAGAGGGTCAGAGGGAGAAGCAGGCTCCCCGATGAGCTGGGAGCCTGACGTGGAACTCGATCCCAGGACTCTGGGATCATGACCTGAGGCCAAGGCAGTTGCTTAACCAACTGAGCCACCCAGGCGCCCAGCTTACCCCTTTATATGTGGAGAGGACAATAGCCAAGAAACCTGGGTGATTTTCTTAAGTTAATTAGGATCCAAATGATGGAGTTTATAGTAAGTCCCTGATTTCTTTTGCCTGTTCTATCACTGCCTATATAGACTCTCAGATTTGCTCTTCTTCAGTCCCTGTCGTTCCTCTCTGGAAAATCCTTGCTACCCCGAATGTAGATCCTCTGTTTATTGACACACGTATGAGTGCAGGTGCTGTTCAGCTCTAATCCTATTGCCTCAATCTTGCTGAGATCATTGTCTCTGTAATTCGCTGCTAAAACAGTCTCGTCTCAATGTGCACCGGGATTGCCAAATGGACTCAGCAGTCAGGGAGAAGGTGTCTTGGTGCCAGCGACCAGATGAGGACAGGGGCCACCAGCCTCAGCCAAGGCATTTGCCGGTCCCTGGTTCAGGAGGAACTGGGTGACCTGAAGTCTGGCTTTGTAGCTGCCACGGGTGGGTTCCCGAGGGCCACCTCCTCAGCATCCCTCTGCCCACAGCCATTCAGCAGTGTATGCGTGTGTGTGTGCCCATGTGTGTCTCTGTGTGTGTGTGTGCTCTCCCTTTGGTGGGTTCAAGGACCTTGTGTCATTTCTCAAGATGTTACTTATTAGCCAAAAAGCATTCCTGGACCAGAATCAGGCGCTCAGTGTTGCAGTCATTCAGCAACACGTCTTCAGCTGGGGGGTGGAGAAATCTCCTAACGATTATACCCATACCAAGTGGTAGCGAGTCTCGATGCATCCCCAGAGAGAGGAAATATGCCAAATGCCCCACACGAAGTCACCTGGCTCGTATGTGGTGTTTGTATGAGGTCTGCCTGACCCTGGGCTGAGTCCTTTCTTCCATGCCTTGTGCCTCTTTCAGAGAAAGGGACACACTGAGGTCTCTGGATAACGTACAAGGCACGCTACGAATGTGAGTCATGTGTCATAACCTTCCCGAGGCTCCAGGGCAGAAGTGCTCCTAATGAGCGTGCTTGGGGAGCATGTATGAGGATGCACCCCAGGTAGGGAAATCACAGGCCCTGGAAAGCAAGGACTGCGAATCACAGTTGGGAGAGTGGGTTCAGTGAGCACGTGGGGAGCGCCGTGTTGGTGCTGGGAGGCTGGGTGCCAGCTCTGGAATCCTAAGCACGTTTCCCTCAGTTTCCTCCTCTTCATATGAGAAGTTGGGGGAGATGGCCTTGAGGTTCCTTCCTTTCGGAAGATGTTTGCTTGCGGTGTCAAACTCTCCTGAGTCGATATTACTAAAAAATGACAGCGAGCACATAGTATCTTATATGTGTGCGGCGCTTCCCTAACACCTTCCGCTGCACCTTCCCATTCAGAAGTGTGTCTCGGTTTATCTTGTTTACATAGCACAGTCTTTTTTTTTTTTTTTAAAGGTTTTATTTATTTATTTGACAGAGAGAGAGCGAGAGCAGGAACACAAGCAGGGGGAGCGGGAGAGGGAGAAGCAGGCTTCCCACTGAGCAAGGAGCCCGATGCGGGGCTCGATCCCAGGACCCTGGGATCATGACCTGAGCCGAAGGCAGACGCTTAACGACTGAGCCACCCAGGCGCCCAGCACAGTCTTTTTCATGCTGCGTGGTCATTGAGTAATTAATTACTCACGGCACCTTCCCTCTGCTGCGCTCCAGGCAGAATGCCCCCTGCTTCCATGGCCAGCATTTCACCCCCTCCAGACTCAAGGAGAGCAACAAGCAGGGTGCTGTCCATCCGGGGCGTGGACAAGAACTGGCCTGGGGAGAGGTGAGTGGTCAGCGGGGGCTGAAGGCTCCAGAGCGTGGCAGTCAGAGAGGACGGCCTGGAGAAGTAGCACAAGCTGGTGGTCTGCAGCTGGCTCTGGTCTGGCCTACACCGAGTTTTAAGGAAATTCAAAAGAGTTGCTAAAATTGAAAACCAAGATATCGCACATTAGAAGTCAGTATTTGGGGCTTCTGTGGAAAACTGGGAAGATGCTGCTGAAAAGCGGGAAGGGGCTGCACTGAGCCAGTATTCCCCCTTGAGCCCCTTTGGCCAGAGGGTCCTTCTTGGGGGACACACTGCCCCAGCCCAGCCCAGCCCCGCTCTACCTACTTCACTCATCCTGTCTCCGGCATTGTGGCCACCTTCCCTGAGTGCTCAGCCCACTGTGTCCGGCTACATGGGGGTTAAGTCGTGCTCCACAAACTTACAGGTGGTTAAATTTCCCCCATGTGACATGGCGATCGGACCCAATCTTAATTGTGCCTCAAATGGGCTGCCGAAAGATGGGAGATTTTGGACATAATTGTGGATCTTACTTTCCAGAGTTGGCTAGGAAAGCAGACCCTCTCTGCTGGGATCATTTGTCCCATGTCAGGCACTGTTCTAAGTATTTTAATTGCCACAACCCCCTGGTACATGAAGCAGCTACTAACATCCCCATCTCACGCATGGAGAAACAGAGGCACAGAAAGGTGGAGCAAGTTGCTCTGTGTCATACAGCCAGGAAATGGCAGGGCTGGGATGGGAACCCAGGCAGTCAGACTCCAGAGGGGCCTACTCCCAGCGACCCTGCTACCCGCCCCGGCCAGGTCAGACTTTTGGAGTCTGTCTTTTCCTCTGTGAGAGGCCTGCCAGTCATCCTCGCTCATAGGGAGCAAATGAGATGCTGTGTGTGAAAGCGCTTGATAAATTGCAATGTGCTCTATAACTGTTAGTTGTTACTGGTAATTACTATAACCTGCAGGTCAGATTCAAGCCAGAAGCTTGTGGCTGAGGCTAGCCAGCTTGTCCGTCCCTCTCCAGCTGTGGCTCGATGGCTGCTGGATGGGGACAGGGTGTCACTAGGCTAGATTCTTGAAGTTCTGACATGTGTGAACAAGACATCGATTAAAGGCTACACAATGGGGTGGTAGCTGAGGCGTGAGGCTGGTTTTCAAAGGCAGAAAGTCTTGTTTATTTCAACATCCCTTCCTCCCACCGCGGAGTTAAGGCCACCTGCAGTCGCTGTCTCTTGTTGGGAGGTCCAGGCTTGTCCACGGCCACGGAGAACGGGAGGGTTCACACGCCCCCTCCCTGAGCAGTTCCCAGAGCATCGCACTGCAGACGTGCAGTTTGTGGACTGCATACGGATGCCGACCAAGAGAAGAAGCGGGCACTGCAATTCAGCTCATGCTCTGTTCGCAAGCCGTGTGTCTTGGTGTGGGCTACTCCTGCAGAAGGATGCAGTCTTTCTCTTTGTACAAAGGTGCCGTCTGAGAGTCTCTGGTGTATCTACTCAATTGGTCTGCCTGGCGGGGGTGCCATTTTCCGTTCATTCAAGGGCCCCATGTGGGCTGGTGGGGGCCCTGGCTGTGTGCCCTAACGAGACAGAGGACGGACTCCTTCGCTGCTCAGGGACTTAACCCTTCTTCCAGCTCCCAATTCTCCTCAGCCGAGCCCGTGGATCCCCTCTGCGGCAGGCTCACAGTGCTCCATCTGATCTGTATTCTCCCATGCCATTCATTCCTTCCCCTTCCCTCCCTCCATCTGATCCAAGGCAAGGTGATCCAGAGCCCACACCCAAGGTCCAAGGCCAAACCCCTTTTGTTTTCCCTTTGGCCTCTGTTCCTGGGTTCCTTTCTGGGTCACCTCCTAAGACCCCTGCCTCTCTGCCTATGCCTTCTTGCTGCCCAGCCCCCAGCCAGGAGAATTCTCCTAAATCCCAGAGCTCAGTTGCAGATTCCTGGCGGTGGAAACCTGCTTGGCCAGACTTCCAACCGCTGTGCTGTTGAGACTGCCTGCACTCTGTCCACCCGTGGGGCTAACCCCTGCTTTGTTCACCACCTGTCTCCACCAGATCTGGAGACTGCCCATGACCGTGAGACCCTGCCTCACTTGCCTGGCTGAGCATCTGGGATCAGGCTGGGCCAGAGGGTTACTTCCTCAGTAGCATCCCACCATAAGGGTGAAGTGAGGCTGGTTCAGATGCTCCCTGAAGGACTGTCTGTGAGTAAATAAATCGTCATGCTCAGACAAGTCCAGAGTGATGACCCACTGGGGAGCAAAGGTTCTTTAACTGCGTGTGTCTCCCAGTACCTTGAGGAATTTACACATGGCGCCAGAACACAGGAGGTGCTTAGTAAGTAGTTACTGAATCTTTTTGGTTGTCAAAACTGCAGCCATTCTTACCTGGAAGATGATTCAGAATTTCTGCAGGTGGGTGTGGTGGTAGTTGGGGGGAATTAAAAAAATCTGCCCTCCTTCTTCTGCCCCCTCCCCCCATTAGAGGCATATACTTTTGGGATCGCTGCACTGAAGTTTCTTTGTTGCCTTTAGCTCAGGTGTGACAAGCTCTAGATATGAGGAGAAGGGATAGGTTTCTCTGTTTCTAACTTGGTGTTTTCTGTACCATCTCCAGTGTTACATGCCTTCATTCCTATCAGCTTGGCTTCCTGCCTCAGCAGATGGTTTTGGAGGACTGAGGTGGATGGATCCAATACTTGGCACAAGTTCGGGCTGGCTCTGAAGTCTCCAAGATTGAGCTGACCTGGCTTGGAGACTTGGCATCCCTTGTCCGCCTCCTATCAGACTCAAACTGGCCAGGAATCCCCAGGCCAGTTGTCCTGGGAAAGGTGCAGCATTCCATCCTTCTGGAGGTTCTGGAAGCCCCCCTGGGATGCCACGATCCCACTTGACAACCCAGGAATGCCCAGTGCCTCACTGGAACAGAAAGTCAAGCTTGGGGATGTCAGAGATGTTGGCTCTAGTATTTCCTAGGCCCTCCCCTTATCCACAGGGGCAGACAGGAAGGGACTCATTATCCCCGCTAATACTCTGGTCCGGGAAGTGACAGAGCACATCGGAGGGCCAAGCCAGACGGGAAGCCAGAAATCTTACTGCTCGGCACCTCTCCTCTTGAAGTCTTTGGAGGGGCCCCTCTGTGGTTTCTCGAGGCAGCTGGGCTCCCTCCGGTGACCTCAGCGGTCTAGGGTTGTGCAAGTCTCGCTGGCTCCCGCCTACACCCACGCCCTACCCAGCCTGGCAGGGCCCTGACTCATTCCCATGTGATTGGACAACCAGTTTTTGGAGACTGACCTTGGCAAGAGGAGCAGTGAGGCGGGGCTCGGGGCTGACTGGGAAAGCATCCACCACGTGTCCGTGCTAGTCTCACTGAGGAGGGTGATTGTGTGAAGTGGGAGACAATGGACTAGGCTGTCTTCTTCCTCTTCTTCCCTCATTCAGTCCCCTCTCCCACCCTCTGGAACCCAGGGCCCACATGCTGCTGCCCCTCACTCCTAGATCAGATCTACCAGGTGTCCCCACCAGGGGCAGTGTTGGGTGCTGAAGACTCTATGTCCAGTTGTCGTCTCTGAGGCTCCCTCACTAGACCCCTCTGCTCTGTGCCCTACCTCTCCGTGAGCCCCCACCCCTCCGAGGATCTTACCTCTCCTGGTGCCCCTCCTCCGCTGCCCCTAAGCTTCTGCGCTCCCCCACCGCTCAGCGTGTCTCTTGGTGCCCCTCATGCCCTCACTCCCCAGGCCCCCCGCCCCCCCAACCACACTCCTTTTTTGGTGTCCTGATTTATTTACTCTCTGGTAGCTGTTAGCAACCAATAAACTGGGTCATTCTACCTAGTGAAGAAAATCCTTGTATGTTACTGTCTTTCCCAGTAGCATCTGCATCCCCTAAGTGTAAGAACTGAAAAAACTCTATGGTAGGATTTCAGACATTAGCCATAGGTCAGTGGGGGTGGGGGCACAGGGGGATTTGCTGTTAGAGGAGTCTTCCTATTCACTATCAAAGCATGCTTTGCAGGGAGCGAATTACCCAGATTGCCTTAGGAAGGCTAAGGCTTCTCAATCTCAGAGCTTCTCAAACTCAGGCTTCTCAAACTCAGAGCCCAGCAATACATGCATTCAAATAGGGTCCTAGTGCAATATTGGCTCACTGTGTTTGAGGTCTGGTAAAATTTTCAGTGTTTTTTCCCGTTTGTTGAAATCGGTGTATCACTGACTACCTTTTCAGTCAGATGCTCTCAGTCTGAACAGATTTTGGGTGAGAAAGAGAAAAGAAGGGGAAAAGCAGATAGTGAGCATAATAGTAACATTTTAACTTGAAGTTGAGTGAGAACTTTAGAGGAATCTTCAACATAGGCAAAGGTTTGAAGTTGAGTGAGAAGGGACTAGAAAACACCTTATATGAATGCATACATAAAGGTCCCAGAGAATCGGGACAAATTCTTAGAAATGAATTTGATTATTACTCTGGGGTGACTTGTGAATGCTAACACAGCTGCAAAACAGAAAAACCGGGACGGTTGATACGCACGTTAATGCGCCTAACCACATAGCGATAGAAACGCTGAGGGATCGCTAATCAGTAATTTTGACAACCGCTCTGCTTCTGTTTTACTCAGGAGAAAACTGGGATTTTGCCCAAAGATGACTTACAGGGCGGGATTCCCGAGTGGTATGTGAATGTGGAGCTCCAGGGGGCAGGACCTGCGGCCGTGGGAGGCCTAGCACCTGGATGCGACAGGAACTGGCCAATCCCCACCCAGGACTGCAGCTTGGCCTGTGCAGCAGACTGTCAGTTTGGGGTTTGGGTGACATTTATGATCTGAGGCTTAGAAAAGTCAGAGAATGCCGTGAAAGACGCCCAGGAGCCTGGAGACTACCCAGCTTAAGCTGCTGGGACTGCCGTTGCCCAATATTTTCTGGGGCCATTTTTGATGTTTGGGCTGGGACGTTAGACGCAGTTAGCATGTGGCTAAGAGTGCATATTTGGAGCCTCGCTTGGAACCAGATTCTAGATCTGCTGCTTGCTACTTGGGCAAGTTGTTCAAGTGTTCTTATGGAGATTTCCTTACCCATGTGGTGAGGTAATACTGATGCTGTGAGACTTCCAGGCATTCACATCACTTAAAATCACATAAAATATCACTCATCAGTCAGCACATAGTAGGCACTTAACAAGCATTCACTTTTTATTAATTTTATTATTTAGAGAAAAATCTCAGCTAGAAATTGCACTGGACTGCCAGCAAAAGACTGTAAGTAACTGTGGTTTAAACAAAATATGAGTTTTATTATATTATTATTTTTCTGTTCTGTAAGAGAAGTCCAGAAGTATGAAGCCCAAAAACTGGCATGAGGGACCCGTACTGGTTACTCTGTCCATCTGCTCTGCATCGGCATGGCTTCCATCTCTAGGTGGCTCATGGTCTAACACAGCTGCTGAAGATCCAGACATCATGTGTGTGTTCAGGCAGGGAGCAGGAGGAAATGGGGAGACACAAGAAGAGAGGAGCAACAATCCCCAGCTGCCTGTCCCCCAGAAAGAGTTTTTCTGTGCACTGTCCCCACCCCCAACAACTTCTATTCACATTTCCTTAGCTAAAATAATGTCACGTGGCCATATGGTTTTAAAGAATGCTAAAAAATGTAGTTACTCCAAATAAAATTAGAGTTGTCTTACTCAGGAAGAAGAGGAGAGTGGTACTGGCTGGGCAGGAAAACAGTGGTTGCTTCCTAATTATATCCAAGAAAGGAGGTTGTGCTTATAGACAGGCTTGATTTGTTACTTTTATGTGATGAGCATTTGGAAGATGGCAAGTGAGGTGAAAGGTATCTGTAGATACATGAAGGCCACTGATGAAGCTGTAATCAGGTTTAGAATTTAATATGGCACTTTATGAATATGAATACCTTTATGGATTTCTTTGATCACTGATCTGATCTAATGTGTTTGGTAAGCTTTAAAAATAATAGCTGAGGAGAGTTCTTGATTAATAGCCATTAGTACAGCATCTCTCACTTTTTCAATAAAATATCTATGAAGTCAGGGAGGGAGTGGTGTGGAAACTTAAAACCACCCCAAAAAACTAAGTCTAATGGGCAGTATAAACCCAGAATTTTAGAGGAATCTTCAACATAGGCAAATGAAGGTTAAGACATACCTTTCCCTTATTCAGATCATGAAAGAGAACATACATGTAAAACATAAGACTCTTCAGACCTCCCCACTATTTACCTCTTGACTCAAAGACCCAACTGCCGTTCTACTGTGGGGTCCTGTAAGATAATCAAGGTTGATTCTCCTCCTCTTTCCTTGTTATCTCTGTGCATCTACTTAAAGACCACAAGTCGCCAGGAGTTAATTAGGCAGTAAGTAGTGGGATGGTGTGCGCGCGTGTGCATGTGCGCACACATGTACATGCACGTGCGTATATGTTGGGAAACCCTGGGGTGGGAGCTGGCAGTAGTACCTACATCCTGGGAGATATAATCCCTAGAAGTAAAGAGCTATTTAAGTTGGCACTGAGAGAAAGAGCTCTGTCGGAACTAGTGAGAACTGTAGCTTTTCAAGAATCACATTGTTTCAGGGAGCCTGGGTGGCTCAGTCATTAAGCGTCTGCCTTCGGCTCAGGTCATGATC
>NW_027924207.1:0-1356 GCF_054177405.1 Leptonychotes weddellii
GTTTGACTTCTTCTTTGCCAATTTGAATACCCTTTATTTCTTTTTGTTGTCTGATTGCTGTTGCTAGGACTTCTAGTACTATGTTGAACTATAGTGGTGAGGGTGGGCATCCTTGTAGTGTTCCTGATCTTAAAGGAAAGGTTCTCAGCTTTTCCCCATTGAGGATGATATTAGCTGTGGGTTTTTCATAGATGGATTTTATGAGCTTGAGGAATGTTCCCTCTATCCCTATACTCTGAAGAGTTTTAAACAGGAAAGGATGCTGTATTTTGTCAAATGCTTTTTCTGCATCAATTGAGAGGACCATATGGTTCTTCTCTCTCCTCTTATTAATGTGTTCTATCACACTGATTGATGTGCGAATGTTGAACCTCACTAGCATCCTGGGATAAATCCCACTTGGTCATAGTGGATGATCCTTTTAATGTACTGTTGGATCCTATTAGCTAGGATCTGGTTGAGAATTTTGGCATGCATATTCATCAGGGATATCGGTCTGAAATTCTCCTTTTTGATGGGGCCTTTGCCTGGTTTGGGAATCAAGGTAATGCTGACCTCATAGAATGAGTCTGGAAGCTTTCCTTCTGTTTCTATTTTTTGAAACAGCTTCAGTAGCAGAGGTATTATTTTTTATTTGAATGTTTGGTAGAATTCCGCAGGGAATCCATTAGGCCCTGGACTCTTGTTTTTTAGGAGGTTTTTGATAACTGCTTCAATCTCATTACTGGTTATTGGTCTATTCAAGTTATCAATTTATTCCTGTTTCAGTTGGTAGTTTCTAGGTTTCCAGGAATGCAGCCATTTCTTCCAAGTTGCTTAATTTATTGGCATATAGTTGTTGATAATAATTTCTGATAATTGTTTCTATTTCCTTGATGATAGCTGTGATCTCTTCCCTTTCAGTCATAATTTCACTCATTTGGGTCCTTTCTCTTTTCTTTTGGATAAGTCTGGCCAGTGGTTTATCCATCTTATTAATTCTTTCAAAGAACCAACTTCTAGTTTCGTTGATCTGATCTACTGTGTTTCTGGTTTCTAATTCATTGATTTCTGCTCTAATTTTAATTCTTTCTCTTCTAATGCGTGGCTTAGGCGTCGTTTGTTGCTTTTTCTCTAGTTCTTTAAGGTGTAGAGTTAGTTGGTGAATTCGGGATTTTTCTATTTTTTTGAGTGAGGCTTGGATGGTTATGTATGTCCCCCTTAGGACCGCCTTTGCAGTATCCCATAGGTTTTGTACCGATGTGTTTTCATTCTCATTGATTTCCATGAATTGTTTAAGTTCTTCTTTGATTTCTTGGTTGACCCAAACATTCTTCAGCAGAGTGGTCTTTAGCTTCCAAGTGTTTGAATGTCTGC
>NW_027924208.1:0-226 GCF_054177405.1 Leptonychotes weddellii
TAGCTCTGCATCAAAAATCCAGAGGCATTTTATCCTATTAAAATGTGCTGCAGAAACTTCAAATTTCATTGGTTTCTCTTGGTCATATGGCCATTGTCAGAGGTACTTGTGCCATGAACTGAACTAGCTAGAGACTCATTATTTTATGTCTCACTAGAATATTGCAGTTTTGGGATTACCTGGCTAATAGATCAAAATAGTCAAGTATAGAAAGTGTGCCTTCCCA
>NW_027924209.1:0-226 GCF_054177405.1 Leptonychotes weddellii
AGGGTCTGCCACTGTCCTCTCAAATATCTGACAGGGGAATAAAGAGATCATGGAGAAGTAATACCTATTTCTTACTCACATTATTTTCCCTCAAATCCCATTGGCATGAATCAGTCACATGGCCATACCTAGTTGTAAGAAAGAAATACACTCCTTAGCTGGAAGCTTCTTCCCAGGTTCTACTTTTTTTTTTTTTTTTATTCTTATGTTAATCCCCATACATTAC
>NW_027924210.1:0-226 GCF_054177405.1 Leptonychotes weddellii
CATTCTACTTATTCACTCAAGATTTTTCTCTCAAAATTTTTATTTTCCTTGAAGTGAGATGCCAAATCCCCACTATTCCTTTAAAAATTTGTAGTTAATGTGGAAAGAGCCAAGATGTCCATCGACAGATGAATGGATAAAGAAGATGTGGTATATATATATACAATGGAATATTATGCAGCCATCAAAAGGAATGAGATCTTGCCATTTGCAACGATGTGGATGG
>NW_027924211.1:0-226 GCF_054177405.1 Leptonychotes weddellii
CCCGGGCGCTGGGCCCGAGGAGGGCTCGGCCATGGGTCTGGGCCTGGGTCTGTGGGGTGGCCCAGAGTTTTCCTAAATCCTCCGTGGGTGTGGTGGGCTGACCCTGCACAGACAGCTGGAAACCGGAGAGAGGCGTTCCCTCTCCTCTGTCCACACAGAGAACACGCACTGAACACCCACCGGGGCACACAAGGTGAGCGGGATGAGCCCCGTCCTGCCGGGGGAC
>NW_027924212.1:0-226 GCF_054177405.1 Leptonychotes weddellii
CACCCCGCTGACGCTGCTGCTCCCCTCCCCCAGCATGCGGCTGTGACCTGGCCGAGGGCGGCTTCTTCGTGCGGCAGGGCGAGTACATCTGCACGCGGGACTACCAGCGGCTGTATGGGACCCGCTGCTTCAGCTGCGACCAGTTCATCGAGGGCGAGGTGGTGTCGGCGCTGGGCAAGACCTACCACCCCGACTGCTTTGTGTGCGCCGCGTGCCGGTGAGTCGG
>NW_027924213.1:0-226 GCF_054177405.1 Leptonychotes weddellii
CATGAAGAGGTCCTCCTGCCCCACCCGGAAGTCATGACCACTCTGCTACGGACTTGCCCCCCATGTCCTCTCACCACTGCACCCAGTTCTCCATGCTGGCATTCCCCACCCCACCATCTCAGTAGGTCAGTCTTGGGGGCCCCCTCTTCCTCCAGGAACCCCTTTCTAAGAACATCAGAGAACTACCCACGTGCATTTGCCTCTGTTACACAGTAAGCTCCTTTAA
>NW_027924214.1:0-226 GCF_054177405.1 Leptonychotes weddellii
TGCACACATTTTCCTATAGTTTTCATATACATTTGTTGAAAGAAAAAAGAAACCAGAAGGGAACTGGGTTCAGATTTCAAACCTGCTTGAAATTAAGCAACATCCTTATATCTTTTTTTAATTTTATTTTTTTTTATTGTGTTATGTTAGTCACCATACAGTACATCATTAGTTTTTGATGTAGTGATCCACGATCCATTGTTTTTGTATAACACCCAGTGCTCCA
>NW_027924215.1:0-226 GCF_054177405.1 Leptonychotes weddellii
ATAAATAAAATCTTTAAAAAAAGAAAGTGGTTAGAATTTATTAAAAAACAAAAAATCCATTTTTTTGTAATAGCCCTACACTTAAATAACAGAACTAGAACCTCTACTGGATCTCTCTGATTTTTGGAGTCTAAGCTTTACAGTAATCACCCAATCTTTCAAGTGAGTATTTAGAGTGAGTAATCTTTCCCTAAATTTTTGAGAGCAGGAAATGTGTTCTGTGCAT
>NW_027924216.1:0-226 GCF_054177405.1 Leptonychotes weddellii
CCCCTGAATTCATTTAACTTTTATCCTTTGATAAAATATGACTGAAATAGACTGCTTCCTTCTCTGGAAACAGGGGAGAATCTATGACTTTATCATTGGGGCTGCTCTGTGGGAGGGAATTCTGTACCAACTAGACATTCATTTAGGGCCTGCCCCCTGCTTCTTTTAGCAGTGGCTTGTAGTTTGGAGAGAGGCAGGGCTCCCTGAGCCAAAACCCTAGTCCTGC
>NW_027924217.1:0-226 GCF_054177405.1 Leptonychotes weddellii
GGCTCCATGACGACGCAGCACCAGGACGCAGAAGCAACTCTGTAGCACTTCATTTTTATTAAAAACCTGGACCCTTCAAAGACATGGCTCAGTCTTTCATGCATTACATGATCATCTTGGAAAGTGCCTTTATGGTGAAGCGTTTGTTCAATGTTTATTCTCTATATTCTCCTGTCAGTAGAAGAAAGAAGAAAGATAATGATCTTTTTCTCCAGAAAACGATGGA
>NW_027924218.1:0-1356 GCF_054177405.1 Leptonychotes weddellii
CTTTCTTTCTTTCTTTCTTTCTTTCTTTCTCTTTCTTTCTTTCTTTCTCTCTCTCTCTCCTTCCTTCCTACCTTTCTCCTTTCTTCCTTCCTTCCTTTCTTTCTTTCTCTTTCTTTCTTTTCTTTTCTTTCTTTCTTTCTTTTCTTTTCTTTTCTTTTCTTTTCTTTCTCTTTCTTTCCCCCTTCTGCCTTCCTGCCTTCCTGCCTTTCTCCTCTTTCTTTCTCCCTCTACCTCCCTCCTTTACTCCTTTATTTTTTTCTCTCCTTTCTTCCTTGCATATCCATAGTAGTGAGTATGCAGTGGTATCTCACTATGGTTTTGATTTGCATTTAACTAATGATAATGTTGAAAATATTCTAAAGTGATTATTGGCCATTTGTATGCCTACTTTGGATAAATGTCTATTCATATGTTTTGCCCATTTTTCACTTAGGTTATTTGTCTATTATTATTGAGTTATAACAGTTCTTTATGTCTTCTGGATACAAGTCCCTAATCATATATATGACCTGCAAATATTTTCTTCCATCCCATGGGATGTCTTTATATTTTCTTGATGGTTTCTGAAGCACAAATGCTTTTAATTTTGATGAAGTCTCATCTATTTTTTTCTTGTGATGCTTGTGTTTTTGATGTTGTATCCAAGAAACCATTGCCTGATCCAATGATATAAAGATTTATGATTATGTTTTCTTCTAACAATTTTATAGTTTTATCTTTTACATTTAGGTTTCTAATCCATTTAGTTTAATTAACTCCATGAGTTAGTTTTTGCATATGGTGTGAGGTAGGAGTCTACCTTTTTCTTTTTACATATAAATAATCTGTGGCCCACCACTAATTATTGAAAGACTATTCTTTCCTGCATTGAATTTTCTGGCACACTTATTGAAAATCAGTTCATAGTAAATGTGAAGGTTTATTTCTGTTCCATTAATCTGTATGTCTGTTCTTTTGCCAGTACCACACTGTCTTGAACTGTGGCTTTGTCAGAGTTTTGAAATGAAGAGTGAGTACCCCAACTTTGTTTTTCATTTTCAAGATTTTTTTCCCAGGTACTTTGCATTTCCACATAAATTTTAGGAGTAGCTTGTCAGTTTCTGCTGATTAGTTAGTTGGGATTTTGATAGAAATTGTGTTGAATCTGCAGATCAGTTTGGTAGTATTCCCATTTTAGCAAAAGATACTGTCTTTCCACTTACTTCATCTTTTTTAAAAAATTTTTTCATTGTTATGTTAATCCCCATACATTACATCATTAGTTTTAGATGTAGTGTCCCATGATTCATTGTTTGTGCATAACACCCAGTGCTCCATGCAGAACATGCCCTCCTCAATACCCATCACCAGGCTAAC
>NW_027924219.1:0-226 GCF_054177405.1 Leptonychotes weddellii
AAATCTGGCTGTCATTCAAACCTCCCAGAGAGGCTCCATCTACCGAGTGAGACCTTCCTGCAGCAGGGGTCAGAAACCGGCATTGGCGACAAGCTCCCAGGTGATTCCGATGCACACAAGCTGAGCCAGATCTGCTGCCTGGGGTCTCAGAATCCCTGGACTGATAACTAGTGAGGTCACAGCCACTCTGCTGTCTTCCGTTTGTACAAGCCATGCTCACACAGGA
>NW_027924220.1:0-226 GCF_054177405.1 Leptonychotes weddellii
TGTCCATCAACAGATGAATGGATGAAGAAAATCTGAGAAAGACGGCAGAGTAGTCGGAGGACCCTAGGCTTGCCTTGTCCCTCAAACACAGCTAGATAAATATCGAATCATTCTGAATAGGCAAGACATCGATCTGGGGACTGACAGAACAAACTGCACAACTAGAGGGAGGGAGGAGGCCACAAAGTGGAAGGTAGGAGGTGTGGAGATGTGCTTTGGGGGAGAA
>NW_027924221.1:0-226 GCF_054177405.1 Leptonychotes weddellii
GCCGGGAGTCTATTTGTCTCCCTCTCCCTCTGCCCCTCCCCCTACTTGTGCTTTCTCTCAAATAAATAAATAAAATCTTTTTTAAAAAAATACTTCATTGTGAAGAATTTTAGCAACACATTTAAATTGTTAATTTTTTTGTAAAATTTGTTAGTTTAAAATGTAGTTTTTGAATGGCTTATTTATTTGGTTTTTAGACATATTTTATTTGGATATATTTCATATA
>NW_027924222.1:0-226 GCF_054177405.1 Leptonychotes weddellii
GGTAAGAGAGGCAGGGAGGCAAGGGGGCAGAGAGACAGAGAGACAGAGGGACAGAGAGACAGGGGACAGAGAGACAGAGAGACAGGGGGACAGAGAGACAGAGAGAGACAGGGGGACAGAGACACAGGGGGACAGAGAGACAGAAGGATAGAGAGACAGAGAGATAGGGGGACAGAGAGACAGAGGGTAAGAGAGGCAGGGAGACAAGGAGGCAGAGAGACAGAGA
>NW_027924223.1:0-226 GCF_054177405.1 Leptonychotes weddellii
CAGGCCTGGGCGGGCTCCAGGGACGGAGTAGGAGCCAGAGAAGGGCAGAGCTCACGTATCCACTGCAAGACTCAAAGGAGAGCAAAAGAAAGGCCGCTCTGGCTGGGATTACTCGTCTTGGGCACTTGGGTGGCTCAGTCGGTGAAGCGTCTGCCTTCGGCTCAGGTCATGATCCCGGGGTCCTGGGATCGAGCCCCACGTCGGGCTCCCTGCTCAGCGGGGAGTC
>NW_027924224.1:0-226 GCF_054177405.1 Leptonychotes weddellii
AGAAGGTCACGTTTGGAATTTTAAACGTATTTGTTCTCATCCTACTCCCTCAGTGGAAGGCCGTGTTTTTTGTAAGGCTGTGGGTTCCATTCAACAAGCTAGCGGAAAATACCTTAGCCCAGCAGATTATCATCCCAGGAGGCTTGCTTCCCAGCCCTGGAGGCACCACCACTCCCCAGTGTAGCATCTTGCCTGGTGCACACTAGGCCATGACCTTGTATTTGGC
>NW_027924225.1:0-226 GCF_054177405.1 Leptonychotes weddellii
TAATCCTGCTTATGATGATAAAGGAAGACTCTAAGGCAAATATGATTCAGCATATTATTAATGAATAATTACAATTGGACTAAATATTGTAGGAATCAAGTGTGGTAGATCAAATGTCTCCAAAAATCCAAAGATATTTTAATGTCAATACAAACTAGGGATAAAGAGGATATGACTTTGATATGATAAAGAATATACCCTAATGGGAAAAACTACTTTTATAGTA
>NW_027924226.1:0-226 GCF_054177405.1 Leptonychotes weddellii
AGAATTTCTACCAGCTGACTGGAGAGGTTTACAACAACAAACAGGTATTACATGAATGCAACCTTAAGTACTCTTTACTCATCCAAAATGCAAAAACGTATTTGGCAAAAATGATAATACACTATACAAAATATACATAAAAATATCATTTGTAAACAAGCAGCTAGTTGTGCTTTAAAGGAAACTGGACAGTTAAAAACCAAAGGCTATAAACCTTGAACTACAT
>NW_027924227.1:0-226 GCF_054177405.1 Leptonychotes weddellii
ATGTAATCCTCAACCATTTTTTTTGAAAGCAAAGAGATCTAAGACCAAGATGTTTTAGAATCACTGCTATAAATGTCTGAGAGAGGGACAGGCAGAGAGCAAAAGAGAGTAAAGAGAAGTTTCCTGTGTCAAGCGCAGGAAGGGACAGTGCCGTGCACTCTGAGTTCACTGGCTCACACGAGGAACACTCAGGAATCCCTTGTCCAACTCTGAGGGCCACACTTGA
>NW_027924228.1:0-226 GCF_054177405.1 Leptonychotes weddellii
CTGTTTTGTATTCAACTTGAACAGAATTTTTTTTTTTTAAAGATTTTATTTATTTATTTGAGAGAGAGAATGAGAGAGAGCAAGCACATGAGAGGGGGGGAGGGTCAGAGGGAGAAGCAGACTCCCCGCCGAACAGGGAGCCCGATGTGGGACTCGATCCCGGGACTCCAGGATCATGACCTGAGCCGAAGGCAGTCGCCCAACCAACTGAGCCACCCAGGCGCCC
>NW_027924229.1:0-1356 GCF_054177405.1 Leptonychotes weddellii
TGACATTTTGGAGCACTCTTTACTCAGTAGAGTTGGTACATTTGGGGGGCCTGTGTTGGTCTTCTGAGGGAGAGGCCTGCTGAGCTGGCTCACAAGCACACTTGCCCCTGTAAAGATGCCCCTGCCAGGTGCAGGGAGGAGGGGTTTAGTGTAGAGGACTCCATCCTCTGCTGATGGTGCTGTGTAGAAACTGCTGGTGTGGGCGGGGGAAGGGAGGGGTGGTGAAGGAGGAATATGGTGTCACCCCACCCTCTGGTCCCTCCGATGGCAAACTCCTGGCCACTGCTGTTCAGGAGGCCCACTTGGAAAAGCAAACAATCTCCTGTGTCCCAGGGTTTGTCGGTTCCCTGTGCTTAACCTGTCTGTTCCTGGGCCATCAGCACCCCCAGCGCCACAGATCTCCAGTATTTCATCTCTGGCTCATGGCTGGGATTCAAAACTCCAAATTTTAAAGGGCCTGAAAGGTGAAGACCCACTCCCCTCCCCCAGAGAAGAGCCTCCTGGTGCACCCAGCACTGTCCTATCCCAGAAAAGCAATGGCACAGTGTGCACACGGAGGATAGAGTTTATTGTGATGCACAGCGAAAAGCTGCAACAAGGTTATCTGCCTTCTGTGTGCAACTCAGTCCCCTACTCCATTCTGTCCCAGAAAAGCAGTCACACAAAGGCCTGAATCTCTTGTGGCAGATAGTAAAAAGCAGCGGCCAGATTATCTGCAGTTAGCCCATGTCTCTACTCTCTGTTCAGTTCTGTCCCAGAAAAGCAACCTCTCAGCATGCATATGGTGGTTTAAGCCTACTGTGGCTCACAGCAAAAACCTGCTACAGGATTATTTACCCTCTGCACACACCTCTGTCCCTGCTGTTGAGTGCTGCTCAATGCTCCCAGCTGGCCTTTTGTCCTTGGAGAAGCAAAAAACACTCTTCCAAATGTACTCCAGGAAGGGGAGCAATCTCTCCCAGTGTGACCCAGAGGATCTCCTCAGCATGGCTTATTGTGCAATCCCTATCCACTACAGTCTTTTCCTGCTCTCTCCCTCTCCCTGACATTGCTCTGTGAAAAGGGTTCCCTCCCCTTTGTGTCCCTGCAGCTTTCCTCTTCCTGAATTCATGGCTCCAAACCTCCCATCTGCCACGTTCTCTTCCTCCAACTGTGCGGGTTGTTTTCTTAGTCCTCAAATTATATTCCTAGTTGTTCAAAATAGTTGGATGTTGATCTAGCTGTGTTCAAGGGACAAGGCAAGCTCAGAGTCCCCTTAATACTCCACCACTATATCTCCTCTCCTCCAGTAGTTGAAGATACATTAAGTTTTTTGTTTTTTTTGTTTTTTAATGTAAACAACCATAAGCCATGGCT
>NW_027924230.1:0-226 GCF_054177405.1 Leptonychotes weddellii
CCGCTTACAAGCGTAACAAAGCCCCATGGGAGTGCTATGGCTCCCATTTTATAGACAAGGAGCCGAGGCTGGGGGGTCGAGTTGCATAGTGCTGGTCTTGCTCTGTAGTCAAGCCACAAGGCAGGCCGACCTCAAGGCAGCACCGGGAGGCTCTCCCCCTGGCCATGGCTGGGGCCTGACTCTTCCACACAGTAAGCCCCTCAGTCGCGGTCTGGACCCCCACCCC
>NW_027924231.1:0-226 GCF_054177405.1 Leptonychotes weddellii
GCCTGTTCCTTTAGGTAGTGTCTCCCTTTTTTTTTTTTTCTATTTTGAACACAGTTAAATTGAGTTTTTAAAAATATATATTACACACAGACACACATGCATAGCTTTGTGCCATATGAATGTTTTTGTAGGATAGAGTTGAACTTGTGAATGAAAGGTATTTGTGTTTTTTATTTTGATAGATACTACCAAATTGTTTTCCCCAAAGTTACGCCTTTGATATGCC
>NW_027924232.1:0-226 GCF_054177405.1 Leptonychotes weddellii
GACTTGAGCTGGAGGCAGACGCTTAAAGCCTGAGCCACCCAGACGCCCCCTCTTTGCAACTTTTCTCATGCTGTTCTCAGCATGTAATACAAACTTCCACAGCTCAAGATATGAAAACTTTACTCCCCAAAGACCACCTCAAATATTACCTCTCTGTTTCCAGTCTTTATAAGATCATAAATCACTGTAGGAAAAAGGCTGAGCCTCTTTTTTTTTTTTTTTTGGC
>NW_027924233.1:0-226 GCF_054177405.1 Leptonychotes weddellii
AACAAACTGAGGGTTCTAGAGGGGAGGGGGGTGGGAGGATGGGTTAGCCTGGTGGTGGGTATTGAGGAGGGCACATTCTGCATGGAGCACTGGGTGTTATGCACAAACAATGAATCATGGAACACTACATCTAAAACTAATGATGTAATGTAGGGGATTAACATAAGAATTAAAAAAAAATATTTAAAAAAAAAAAAAAAGAGCACTCCCCATGGAAGGAAAGGGG
>NW_027924234.1:0-226 GCF_054177405.1 Leptonychotes weddellii
CCTGGTGATGGGTATTAAAGAGGGCAAGTATTGAATGGAGCACTGGGTGTTATACACAAACAATGAATCATGGAACACTACATCAAAAACTAATGATGTAATGTATGGTGATTAACATAACATAATAAAAAAAAAAGTACACATACCTGTCTAGTCTGCCCCGCCCCGATCTCTCTCTCTTTGCTACCAAATCCTACCCATTCTACTCTGCATCATCTCTTGCAAC
>NW_027924235.1:0-226 GCF_054177405.1 Leptonychotes weddellii
AAGGTCCAGCCCTGGAGGAGACAGTGGGCTGGTCGTGTCCCCAGTCTACAGTATATTTTCCAAGTCCCTCAGCAGAAAAACAAGAGTCACCAGCTTAAATCAGACTTGATATTTTGCTGGATGGGATGGGGAAAAAGGACAAGTAGGTTGAGGACATTGGAAGAAGGGGATCAATATGGTGGTGGCAGCATCTTAGATAAACAGGGGAGGAAACAATGCTGGGATT
>NW_027924236.1:0-226 GCF_054177405.1 Leptonychotes weddellii
CATATCAAGCTAGCCATCGGCTTCCCCAGGCTACTTCCCCATCTCAAATTACATGCCATTTCCTTTGCAAAAATATTTCTTTTAAAAATTCGTTGCTGGGAGGGGCGTCTTGGTGGCTCAGTCATTAAGTGTCTGCCTTTGGCTCAGGTCATGATCCCAGGGCCCTGGTATCAAGCCCCGCATCAGGCTCCCTGCTCCGTGGGAAGCCTGCTTCTCCCTCTCCCAC
>NW_027924237.1:0-226 GCF_054177405.1 Leptonychotes weddellii
GAATATTTTTCTAATGTCTCCAAGGCGGTTTATGTTTCTTGTGATAGGAAGGTGTAGGAAGAGGAAAATGAATGTAAATGAGCAGTTTGTTTCAACTTTAAAGTCACCAAAATAGTAATTGAAGGGGGATTTGTGTCAGATATTAGGGAGAATAATGATTTTATACCTCTCTCAAGAAACAATCACATTGGGTGCCTGGTGGCCTAGTCGGTTAAGCGTCTGACTC
>NW_027924238.1:0-226 GCF_054177405.1 Leptonychotes weddellii
ATAATGGCTATCTCCATTAATCTCCTTGTGCAGTAATTTATGAGAAGTATGATTTATAAAGGGCTACAGGAGTGTGAATACCAGAGGTGTCTGTTGCCAGTGCTATCTAGGTATCATCAACTGAAGAATTTGGAACTGAAATATTTTAGAAAGAAGGGGCGCCTGGGTGGTTCAGTCATTAGGTGTCTGCCTTTGGCTCGGGTTGTGATCCCAGGGTCCCGGGATC
>NW_027924239.1:0-226 GCF_054177405.1 Leptonychotes weddellii
AAATAAAATCTTAAAAAAAAAAAATTAAAAAAAAAAAATAATGTCTGAGAAAAGTTAGGAACTCTGTCATCCACGTGTTTCTGAGCGCACAGACAATAGAAGGAACCCTTGGAGTCAAGACAAACCCTTTCTCTGGGGCTCCCATGGTTCACCCACTCGTCCAACAAACCCTTCTCTGAGCTTCTACCACGTACGAAACACAGACCCGGATGGACAGATGGATAGG
>NW_027924240.1:0-1356 GCF_054177405.1 Leptonychotes weddellii
AGCATCTGCCTTCAGCTCAGGTCATGATCCCAGCGCCCTGGAATTGAGCCCTGCACTGGGCTCCCTGCTCCGCGGGAAGCCTGCTTCTCCCTCTCCCACTCCCCCTGCTTGTGTTCCCTCTCTCGCTGTCTCTCTCTCTGTCAAATAAATACATAAAATCTTAAAAAAAAAAAAAAAAGGTAAATTTTACAGTGAATTATACCTTAATAAAGCATTTATTTTCTAAAAAATTCTGTGAAGAAAGAAACAAAATGTCCTTCTTTGGATTAGCCTCTCTAGCCCTTTCCAAATATCTACTGTGAATGCTGTTGACAATACCTTTTCTGTTTTGGCTTGGGGGAAGTAGATGAAGTATGGCTGCCTTTTGCTAGTAACCTCACATCGCTGCCACTCATAGAATCCATCTGCTAAAACGACACAGCGTCTTCCCTTTCCGAGAGGTACCTGAGGGAAAATGTGAGTAAGATAGGGTCTTAGTGACAGAATGTGTCATGGACTTGAGTTAAAATCTCAGGTCCACCAATGTATGACCTTAGAGCAGTTATTTAATTTCTCTGTAACTCCCTTTTCTTATGCATAAAGTCATCACTCACACAGCTGTTGAAAAGATTAAATAATGTACTCCAGCTCCAGCTGCATTTAATTTAAGTGCATGAGAACCTCCAAGTGAAAACAGTCTAGTTGAACCCAGTCAACCTACAGAACATGAGAAATAACAATAGTTTTGTTTTAAACCACTAAGTTTTGGGATGACTCATTATGCAGTAATATATATTAACAGTACTCAACATTATTAGCAAATGGGAACACACTTTCCAGGAGAACCTTATTATATTTCTCAGGTATATAAGGCACTAACAGCTCTGCTGGAAAAAAGAACAGAGTATGTGCCTTTTCCCTAGACCTGCTACCTACCTTGAAGGAACATTTCTCCATTATGGTATCACTACGACAGTTGGAAGTGTTGAACTTCAGCTTAGAAGGATCACTCTCTTTGAACCAAGATGGGACCAATCCCCATCGCATGGGAGCAATGATACGTTCAGATGAGTCTGCACCCTGTCATGGAAAAGGTTAAGATCCAGTGAGGAGATAATGAAATTTAGAAAACCAAATGTAGCACATGCATTACATTACACTGAAATACAAAAAATACAGATTATTAAAAGGAAAAGATTCTACTTGAAAATGATTTTATTTATTTAAGTTTTTTTTTTTTTTAAGATTTTATTTATTCATTTGAGACACAGAGATAGAGGGAGAGAGAGAGAAAGCATGAGCAGGGGGAGAGGCAGAGGGAGAGAGAGAAGCAGGTTCCCCGCTGAGCCAGGAGCCCTATGTGGGGCTTGATCCCGG
>NW_027924241.1:0-226 GCF_054177405.1 Leptonychotes weddellii
AAAAAAAAAAAAAATGAAATAGACTACATTTCTGTCAGAAAAGAGTTCACTTTTCCAGAAGCTCTTTTCTAATTTCCTGGTTAACTTTTCTTCATTTATCTCACTATTCTAATTCTTTTTTTTTTTTAAAGATTTTATTTATTTGTCAGAGAGAGAGAGAGAGTGAGTGAGAGAGAGCGAGCTCACAAGCAGGGGGAGCTGCAGGCAGAGGGAGAAGCAGGCTCCC
>NW_027924242.1:0-226 GCF_054177405.1 Leptonychotes weddellii
CATAAAACGTTGCTATTACATGGACATAAACCAGCAAAAATATGTAATGTACAAAAATACTTACTGTAAATAATTTTTATAACCAAATCAACAAAGCACTATCTCCTAAGGTCAAATGCCAGGATTTGGCAATAGCCACATTATACCAAACTTCTCAGTGTAATGGTATGTGTTATAATGAGATTTGGTGGATTCAGTCGTATTTATTTATTTAATGTTACTCGTA
>NW_027924243.1:0-226 GCF_054177405.1 Leptonychotes weddellii
ACTTTTTTCAAAGAAATGGAACAAATAATCCTAAAATTTGTATGGAACCAGAAAAGACCCCGCATAGCCAGAGGAATGTTGAAAAAGAAAAGCAAAGCCGGCGGCATCACAATTCCGGACTTCCAGCTCTATTACAAAGCTGTCATCATCAAGACAGCATGGTACTGGCACAAAAACAGACACATAGATCAATGGAACAGAATAGAGAGCCCAGAAATGGACCCTC
>NW_027924244.1:0-226 GCF_054177405.1 Leptonychotes weddellii
AAGGTAGCGGGAGGGGAAGAATGAAGCGGGGGAAATCGGAGGGGTAGACGAACCATGAGAGACGATGGACTCTGAAAAACAAACAGGGTTCTAGAGGGGAGGGGGGTGGGAGGATGGGCTAGCCTGGTGGTGGGTATTGAGGAGGGCACATTCTGCATGGAGCACTGGGTGTTATGCACAAACAATGAATCATGGAACACTTCATCTAAAACTAATGATGTAATGT
>NW_027924245.1:0-226 GCF_054177405.1 Leptonychotes weddellii
ACTGAGCCACTCAGGTGCCCCTAATCACTTGCATTTTAATGGTTGCATCCCATTGCCTACCACAGGGCCTGACAAATAGCGAGCATTTAATAAATATATGTGAAATTAATAGCCGAATGAATGAGTGAGTGAGTGAGTGAGTGAGTGAGTGAGTGAGTGACTGAGTGAATATATGAGTGATTCCCACACTGGACGCCAGTTCACGCACAGCTACATCATTCGTCCT
>NW_027924246.1:0-226 GCF_054177405.1 Leptonychotes weddellii
ACCATACACTTTAAATGACAGACGTCTGTGTGACCCTCATCATTAAGGCAGAATTCCTTAAAGCTCCAAACAGCAGCTATGCATTTTATTCAGTTATCGAAATAAAATACTTGATTTGTTCCCAGAAACTGCCATATTGTCTTATCTTTGGGAAATTAAACAGCTTTGCCTTTCCTATTTTATGCTCTCTTAATCTCTGGCATTAACATAGAATATTCACTGTGGC
>NW_027924247.1:0-226 GCF_054177405.1 Leptonychotes weddellii
CCAAAATCTAGTTTCTTTATCTGTAAAAGTGAAAAGAATGTCATATATTGTTTGCCTCATTAGATTATCGCAAAGATCAAATAATATGATATATGCTAAAGCTTGGCAAAATCTAAGATAAGAGTAAACCTTATATTGAATAAAATTTAGTTAATGTTTCAACTGTATTTGTAGGAGGGGAGTGAAGAGGATCTCTGATCAATTTTATTATGTAGAACAATAGTAA
>NW_027924248.1:0-226 GCF_054177405.1 Leptonychotes weddellii
CACCCCCGCTCATGTCTCTCTCTCTCTCCAATAAATAAATAAAATCTTTAAAAAAAAAAAAAGAAAACTCTTGTAAAAAAAAAAAAAAGAACAAATAGAAGTGAAGCTCAGAATTGATGCTTAGGATTCAACACTGGATGATCAGAAAACAGTGATGGTGATAATATGGTTTTGATGCTGGCTAGTTATGGTGAAGTTGTTCAGCTGTACCTTAGAGTTTGAGATG
>NW_027924249.1:0-226 GCF_054177405.1 Leptonychotes weddellii
CTTAATATGTATCTGTCCAGGGGCCTGCGGAAAGCTCTGGAATGTGCCCTTGAAACTAGCAAAAGGTGGAGAGATTTGACAGGGGAAAGTTGTCGGAGAAGAAGCTCGGTTTCAGAAGCTCTTCTGAAACCCTCCTCAACTTCTGAAAAGAAAAAGGAAAGAATGCTAGGATTTAACCTGGGTTTTATACAGATGAACACTGGGGAAGGGAAGGAAAAATGAAATA
>NW_027924250.1:0-226 GCF_054177405.1 Leptonychotes weddellii
CATGTCCAGAGCTAGCCCAGTATGGCCGGCGATCAGAGAGGACAGAAGGGTTACTAGAGGACATCCTGATTCCCAAGGACCCCTCTGGGTCTCTTCTGTATCCTAGGCCCACATCACGGCCTGGCACAGAGGCCGAGCTCCATAGATAGTTGCTAGACGCACAGACTGAGCCTTTCTGAGCTTTAGTTTCCTCACCTCTAGAATGGGGAAAAGGATCGTTCCTCTC
>NW_027924251.1:0-1356 GCF_054177405.1 Leptonychotes weddellii
GTGTGTGTGTGTGTGTGTGTGTGTGTGTGTGTGTGTGTGCATCCTCTGTATTTTTCCTGATTGGCTTTTTCTGAGCATTTTGGAATCATGGGTTGATGTCTTTCATCAATTTTAGACCATTCAGAGCAAATATTTCATTAAATATTACTCTTTCTCATTCTCTTTTCTCCTTAGATTCCAATTACACACCTGCTGGACCTTTGATATTGTCCCACAAATTAAGACACTCTTATCAAATCTGTTTTTTTTTTTTCTTCTTTGTATTTCAGTTTGGATACTTCCAAGTAACCTGTCCTCAAGTTACTGATTATTTCCTCTGCTGAGTCACTCTGTTATTAAACCCAATAAAATATTTATTTCTGATATATTTCTTATTTCTACTTGATTTGTTTTTATAGTTTCTTAGTGTCTGCTAAAATTCACCATCACTTCATATCTATTGTATGCTTTTTCTAGATCATTTAGCATATTTCTAGTTATTTTAAAGCTTTTGTCAAATAATTCCAACATCTAGGCCATTTATGGGATCTGCTTCTATTTACATATACTTTCTTGATCATGATATATGAGAACAGTAGCGATTGAAGTAAATAATATTTCCCTATAGTCACTTCCTTTCTGGTTCAGGCCACTGGCTTGGAGCAACCAAGTAAATGTGTTTTACAGTTAAGCTAGCTCCAAGCTTTTTGGCAAGTTTAGTTATTCACCACCACCTTCAAATATTTTGAGACTGGGCTTAGGATTTTCCGTTCTGCAGTGCTTGGGGTCTGGGCAGCAGTAAGAGTTCCCGAATTTTTTCATGTTACCCAAAACACCAGTTTTCCACACCATAAAATCGTTCTGATTTGTAAGTCAACCAATAGTTTTGTACATTGATGGGCAGCTCTCTTTGTTTTCTGGTGCATCCACAGGCTTTGGGATACGTGTTAGAGGTCTTGTTCGGCCTGGAGTGCGTGGATGGGTTCTTTCAGCTCTCCCACCCCACCTGCAGCTAACATTCATGGACAATCCCCCAGGTCTCTTGCTCATGCCCAGCCCTTGGTAGCTGAAAAATCCAGAGTGCCTCTGATTAATTTACATGAGATCTCATGCTCTGCTTCTCCCCTCCTTTTGTAGGTGGCTGTCTGGGACTTGGAGGAGGTGCCAGGAATGTCTGGGGACATTCTCCAGCTTTCTGTCCAGCTCTGATCCTGAGCACTTGATTAAGGCCTATGGGAAAGACTTGCTCTGTGACTGAGGGTCCTCCGAATTCTAATCTGTCAGCCTCATGTGGCTATTAAAAGATTGTTAAAATTCATGCTCACTTCTTATCCCCACCTATGGCAGAATCCTTTTTCTCTTATATCTACACCAAGA
>NW_027924252.1:0-226 GCF_054177405.1 Leptonychotes weddellii
AAAAAAAATGTGGCTAGAAGCACAGTATGCATTGTTTGCCATCTGTGAGGGATGTGTAGACCCTATTTAAACTTTATATAATATTGATTCTTGAATTTATTAAAATGAGAATGCATTTGTTAAGAAATCAACTGAATAAGGGTGCCTGGGTGGCTCAGTCAGTTGAACATCTGACTCTTGTTTTTGGCTCAGGTCATGATCTCAGGGTCGTGAGATTGAGCCCCAC
>NW_027924253.1:0-226 GCF_054177405.1 Leptonychotes weddellii
TGCTGAATTGTACAGGCTTGCCATAATACAAAGTAATTGCAAAACTCTATAAGCATCAGGCTGCTGGAAACCCAGACTATCAATTTCCAAATCTTCTTCTATGGAAGGAAGGAAGGAAAGAAGGGAGGAAGGAAGGAAGGAAGGAAGGAGGGAAGGAAGGAAGGAAGGAAGGAAGGAAGGAAGGAAGGAAGGAAGGAAGGAAGGAAGGAAGGAAGGAAGGAAGGAA
>NW_027924254.1:0-226 GCF_054177405.1 Leptonychotes weddellii
CTATGACATCTCGTGCACCCCCACCACCACACACACACACACACTCTCAGCGGTTTTGTCTGTATGGCCAATTAATCTCCCTAGATAATAGGTCTATATGCCTGTTGCCTCTTCTAATTCCAACAGAAGACAAACTCAGGCTCAATAATAGAAGGAAGAACATTTTCACAGTCATAGTTGTCCCAAGTAAAATGCATTGCTTTGGGAGGTACTGGGTTCTCCATCC
>NW_027924255.1:0-226 GCF_054177405.1 Leptonychotes weddellii
ATTATTTATATCTGGAGAACTTTGATGGAATCACAGACTCAGATCAACCTTTTTCCTGATTAGTTCTCTCCTTGGGGAGTTAAGCCAATGACTCTGGTCTCTACAGCTTGACCTGAACCCCACAGATCAGGCAGAATTTTCTCAGTTTCTTCAGAGCTGTGTGGTTCTTTCACAGCCCGGATTCTATTTTTTTTTTTTTAAGATTTTATTTATTTATTTGAGCGAG
>NW_027924256.1:0-226 GCF_054177405.1 Leptonychotes weddellii
AGCGGATCCCGTCAGCATGGATGCGGCCCCACATCCTCCACAGTGGGTCCTGAGGAGGCCGGACTCCTGTCCTTGTGGACACCGCCCCATGTCCTCTAGAAGCCTCCACAGCGGGTCCTGTGGGTATGGACGCGGACCCACGTCCTCCCGAAGCCTCCGCAGCGGGTCCTGAGGAGGCCGGGCTCCTGTCAGCGTGGACGCGGCCCCGTGTCCTATAGAAGCCTCC
>NW_027924257.1:0-226 GCF_054177405.1 Leptonychotes weddellii
AACATAATATACTTACTGTTCAAATCGTGCCTTTTTTTTTTAAGGGTACAAGTCATTTTTTTTTTCTTTTTCATTTTTTTTATTATGTTCATTTAGGCACCATATAGTACATCATTAGTTTTTGATGTAGTGCTCAATGATTCATTAGTTGTGTATAACACCCAGTGCTCATCACAACACATGCCCTCCTTAATACCCACCACCCGGTTACCCCATCTCCCCACCC
>NW_027924258.1:0-226 GCF_054177405.1 Leptonychotes weddellii
TGTATCTGAATCGATGGGTCAGTGTATTGTGTCTGCATGTGGGTGTATGACATGTGTGTGCATGTGTGTCCAATTCTGAGTATGTGTGTGTGTGTGGGGGTGAGTGTCAGAGTGTGTACACGTGTGTGCGTGCATGTGTGTAGTTTCTCTGAACTCCCCCAGGCGTCCTGACTAGTGCGAAGAGGCGTTCCTCAGCATATTTCAGCAGCAAAGTGACATCTTGGAA
>NW_027924259.1:0-226 GCF_054177405.1 Leptonychotes weddellii
GAGAGAGTTGTTGCTATTCTTTTCTTCGATCTCCTGTTGAGTTTGTAGGTGTTCAGAATGGTTTGATCCCTATCCAGCTGAATTCCTGAGAGGAGACGAAATCCAGGTCTCCTACTCCTCCGCCATCTTGCTCCGCCCCCCGGCAGCCTGGCTCTTTATCTAGACTTGTGGCTGGTACTGTATTTATTCAAGATAGCCATCTTGAAGTGGATGCCCCTGTGAAGTA
>NW_027924260.1:0-226 GCF_054177405.1 Leptonychotes weddellii
AAATAGGCAGAGGAGCTGAATAGACATTTTTTTTTTCCAAAAAAGACATATAAATGGTCAACAAACACATGAAAAGATGCTTAATATCACTAATCATCATGGAAATGCAAATCAAAACCACAATGAGATATCACATCATACCTCTCAGAATGGCTAAAATTAAAAAAAAAATACAAGAAATAATAAGTGTTGACAAAGATGTGAAGTAAAGAGAACTCTTGTAAAC
>NW_027924261.1:0-226 GCF_054177405.1 Leptonychotes weddellii
AAAATCCAATCTCCCCTCACACCCTGGTCGCAGCCACGCTGGTCCAGGGCCACCACCTTCTGTGGTCTTTCTCCTGGATTAAGGCAAAAGGCTCCTAACCGGTCTTCCCGTGCCTACGCCTGTCCCCCCCACCACCCCCAGGCTATTCACACACAGCACCTGGAGGGATCCTTGACATACAAAGACCACCTCAGGGCTCACCTCTGCTCCCAAACCTGCCATGGCA
>NW_027924262.1:0-1356 GCF_054177405.1 Leptonychotes weddellii
GAGTTAAGACACATGAAGTTCTTAGAACATTACCTGGCCTATAGTATGTGCTATGTGATTCTTTGGTCTTAGTATTTGCATTTCCCTGATGAGGAACACAGAGAAAAATGACCTGAAGTCACACCAATCCAGTGTCACACTAATCCAATGTCACACATCTAATGAGACTTGGGACAGGCTGAACAAGATGTACCTCCCAGCATTGCCTTTAGGATATGACTACTGAAAAAATCCAAATTTTTAAATAAAATGCATATTTTAGATTTCCTTCCCTAAGTATGCTTGAAGCCTCTTGACTATAACTGTAAACTGGCTAGTAATTACTAAAAAAACTCTATGTTATTCTTGGGGCACCTGCGTGGGCTTTGGGTCCAGAGACCCTATCTCTGGGTCCTGGCATCGAGCCCTGCGTCAAGCTCCCTGCTCGGCGGGAAGCCTGCTTCTCCCTCTCCCACTCCCCCTGCTTGTGTTCCCTCTCTCGCTGTCTCTCTCTGTCAAATAAATAAATAAAATCTTTAAAAATAAATAAAGTAGCTTACTCTGTTGTAGTGCATCAAACCACTGTCATTAGTGATGACATGCCAAGATTGATGGTCGAGACCAATGTGTGACCAAGAAACCATTTTCCAGTACAAATGGCCTTTTCTTTGCAAATGTAAAGGAAAAAAAGAGGTCCCGTTATTAATATTTACGATTTAATCAAGGTCAGTGTTCATAGAGCAGTCCTGTAAAACCACTTACATGCTGTATATGATCACAAAGGAAAAGCAGCTGTTCACCCCTCTCTATATATCTTCATTTTAATATTTTACTTAAAACTTTAGTAACTTGAACAAGATATGCCCCCAAAGAGGTTATTCTATTTCTGCCAGGCTTTAGCATTATTTTATAATTCATATCAAAAATCAAGCTAACTAATTTCTTCCTGAAGATACTGAAATAATACTGGATTATTTATATGATGACAGTGGTAGTGATGGTGATACTGATCTAACACTTAACTTTGCACTTCTTAAAAATCATTTTATACAGGGGCGCCTGGGTGGCTCAGTCGGTTAAGCGACTGCCTTCGGCTCAGGTCATGATCCTGGAGTCCCGGGATCGAGTCCCTCATCGGGCTCCCTGCTCGGCGGGGGGTCTGCTTCTCCCTCTGACCCTCCCCCCTCTCATGTGCTCTCTCTCTCTCATTCTCTCTCTCAAATAAATAAATAAAATCTTAAAAAAAATTAAAAAAAATAAATAAATTTGGGGGTGGGCACCTGGGTGGCTCAGTTGGTTGGGCGACTGCCTTCGGCTCAGGTCATGATCCCAGAGTCCTGGGATCAAGTCCCACATCGGGCTCCCGGCTCAGCAGGG
>NW_027924263.1:0-226 GCF_054177405.1 Leptonychotes weddellii
AGAGGATTATCTTCATTTGTACTTGGGTTTGCTGTTAATGTATAGCTTTTGATTAGTGTATATATCTTTACAAATACAAATAACATTTCATTTTAAAATCCATCTTGTATTTAGATATCTATTTAATAGTTTCTATAAAGAAAAGTTTTTTGTTCAATTACATGATTTATAATTTACTTTTATTGTATATGTAATCTGACAGAGTGAAAGTTTAAAGTGCTTCCCT
>NW_027924264.1:0-226 GCF_054177405.1 Leptonychotes weddellii
GGGTTGCTGGAATGGTGGGGGATGGGAGGGATGGGGTGGCTGGGTGATAGACACTGGGGAGGGTATGTGCTATGGTGAGCGCTGTGAATTGTGTAAGACTGTTGAATCACAGACCTCTATCTCTGAAACAAATAATACATTATATGTTAAAAAAAAATAAAGAAAAGGATAGCAGGAAGGGAAGAATGAAGGGGGGGAATCAGAGGGGAAGATGAACCATGAGAGA
>NW_027924265.1:0-226 GCF_054177405.1 Leptonychotes weddellii
AAGTCCACATATAAGAGAGATGATATAGTATTTATCTTTCTCTGTCTGACTTATTTCACTTAGCAGGTCCATCCATGTTGTCACAAATGTCAAAATTTTATTAATGGCTGAATAATATTCCATTGTATATATAAATTTATATATCCTAATTTATTTATTCTTTCATCCATTGAATAAATTCCTCTCTTCTGAACTGAGTGCTCCGAATTGAATCTTCTTAACATTG
>NW_027924266.1:0-226 GCF_054177405.1 Leptonychotes weddellii
ATATATATACAAAAATAAAGGAAATATGATGAAGGGTTGGAATATGAATGTAAAGCTGAAAATTAAAAAAGATTTTAAAAGGAATTGATAAGAGATGTTGGCGGGGATGCGGAGAAAGGGGAACCCTCCTACACTGTTGGTGGGAATGCAAGCTGGTGCAGCCACTCTGGAAAACTGTATGGAGGTTCCTCAAAAAGTTGAAAATAGAGCTACCCTATGATCCAGC
>NW_027924267.1:0-226 GCF_054177405.1 Leptonychotes weddellii
CTTCCCGTCCCCTGTCCATTTGCCTCTTCCCCAGAGCCTCCACTGTGCTCAGCAACCCCTGTGAATCTTTGAAAATCTAACGCTTCTTTACGAAACCATCTTCACTTGCTCAGAAGTTACATAGCAATCAGGGGTCGAGTCAGCTGGAATCCAGAGTGCCTAAAATGTTTTCCTTCATTCCGTAATTTTTTTTTTTTTTTGAATCCCTAACATGTTTAGGTTACAA
>NW_027924268.1:0-226 GCF_054177405.1 Leptonychotes weddellii
CAGCTTCATGAATCACTGAGGCCCACCTGCCACCTTCTCCTTAGAATCTGCCTTTCCCACCTCATTGTCTCTGGTCAAATCTAGTTTGTGCCTTTCTGCCCAGTTCCTTTGGATATCATGCTCATTTGGACTCTCTGGTCTTAAACCATACCTCTGTCCATGGACTTCTTTTTGGATCCCACACTCTCCCACCCTCCATGCTTCATGTTGAAGTCTTAGGTTACTG
>NW_027924269.1:0-226 GCF_054177405.1 Leptonychotes weddellii
GACCTGAGCCAAAGGCAGACGCTTAACGACTGAGCCACCCACGTGCCCCCCATTTCACTTTTTAAATAATTTAAAATACTTTTTAAATTTTTAGAGAAAATGATTTTTCTAAATAGAAATATGCTAAATGTGACTAGTACAACAAAAATGATAGTCCAATAAAATGACAGAAAATTGGAAGAGGAAATAAAAATGTTTGAATAATTATTAAGTTATTTGTATACAA
>NW_027924270.1:0-226 GCF_054177405.1 Leptonychotes weddellii
CATAATAAAAATAAATAAATAAATAATTAATTAATTAAAAGAGGAGCCCATCCTTAGGTGGTACGGCTTCCAAGCCACTCTGAGAGGCAAGTGGATGCTGGTTTTGTGCTCAGTTGACATTTGTGTCAGCACTTTATACTTTAATCTGAGAAATTCATAGGCCTTATGAGGCTCCTTTTAATCATCATGCAACCCAACTTTGAGACCAGGAGGTGGTAAATGACAC
>NW_027924271.1:0-226 GCF_054177405.1 Leptonychotes weddellii
GCAATGGCAGACCTAAGAGGGTATGAATAAGAGTAAGAAGAAAGGAAGTTCCACCCTTCACAGAAATTAACTCAAAATGGATCATGGACCTAAATGTAAAACACAAAACTATTCCTAGAAGACAACTAAAAAATTGGAGGTAAAAATATACAATGAAGGGGGGCGGAGCAAGATGTCGGAGGAGTAGGAGACCTGGATTTCGTCTCCTCTCGGGAATTCAGCTGGA
>NW_027924272.1:0-226 GCF_054177405.1 Leptonychotes weddellii
CGTCTGGGTGGCTCAGTTGGTTGGGCAACTGCCTTCGGCTCGGGTCATGATCCTGGAGTCCCTGGATCGAGTCCCGCATCGGGCTCCCTGCTCAGCTAGGAATCTGCTTCTCCCTCTAGCCCTCCCCCCGTCATGTACTCTCTCTCTCATTCTCGCTCTCTCAAATAAATAAATCTTTAAAAATAAAGAAAAAAAAAAAAAGAGCCAGCCGCTTAAACGACCAAGC
>NW_027924273.1:0-1356 GCF_054177405.1 Leptonychotes weddellii
CCTCCTGCACTCCCTCCCTGCTCCCCTCTCTGAGGTGACAAGCTCATTTGTTCCTCACTCAGAAAAGAAGGACTCAGGTGAGAACTGTGCACCCCCATCCCCCACCCCAGGTCGGCACCTGTGTCCTCAGCTTCTAAGCAGTGTTGGGGGAGGGGCCCTCCTGTCTCAGGCTGCCCCTCCACGTGGGCACACGTGGCCCTCACTCACCTGCATCATGCACTTGCCCCTGTCTCCTGGCTCAGCTATTCCTCCTACAAACATGCTGCCATGACTCCCGTTCAACAATATGAACCAAAACTAAATAAACCAAAACAAAATCATCCTATAAAAACCCAGTGCTTGCTCCCAGGACTCCTCCAACTCCTGCCCCATCTCTGTGGCCTCCGTGCAGAACGCTTCCTGACCCATCTCACCCACCATGTTGTCCTTGTACCCAATGGATAGAGGCACAGAGTTCTAGAAAGTCAAATATGTCTGTAGTTCTTGATATCAAGACAGATGTCCTCAGGGGCACCTGGCTGCTCAGTCAGTATAGCATGTGACTCTCGATCTCGGGTTTAAAAGTTCTAGTCCCTTGTTGCCTGTAGAGATTACTTAAAATTAAAATCTTTAAAAAAAAAAAGACAGATGTGCCCAAGCTTCCATAACTGCATTTCCTGAATCTCTGAGACCACCTGCATTAGTTCTTCTAGCTGATTCTCTGATTATTGCTTCTGTGCTTCTAAATAGACTGCTTCTCAGACTCCTTCTCTCGTCTTCAGGTTTCTGCGTCATCTTTACTGAAATGGCTCTTCTTTCACACAATCCCATCTCCCCCATTTAATTATTTGATGATTTTGATGAGCTCAGTGTGCCATGTTTCCATGATTATGGCCACGAAATGCTAGTCACAACTGAGCATTTCATAGACCATGATTATGTTTCCTTCCCTGAATCAACTTTTTATTTTCCCTGGAGTAAATAACTATCTTATCCCTTCATTTGCTTAGTTTCGGTTGAACTCCTATTAAATCCTTCCCCCACTCCCCCGGGGTAAGTCTTCATGAACTCAAGCCCATCCACTCTTCTCCCATCTTCTTGACTGTGCAGCCCCCTGGCCTGCAGCCCTCAGTCCTGCCCCATGGGGACAGGATGCCTGCACCCCTGGGACAGGGCTGACACCCTGACCCCTGCAGCTCCTCCTGGGGGCCCTTGGCCTCTCTCCTGCTGGCTCCCTGTGGCCGGGATCCCATGTGCTCCCCCTGTTTGGTTTTCTCCATCATTTGTCCCACTTTGCCTACTGGTGTCCTGGGGAAGGAAACATGGAAAGTAGAACAGAAACTCTCACATCTGAGGAGCCCTTAGGCTGCCCTCGCC
>NW_027924274.1:0-226 GCF_054177405.1 Leptonychotes weddellii
AGGAGAGCAAATCTTAAAGAATAATTCAAGATTCAAGCAGGTAGGAAGTTGACTGGACAGTTTTAGAAATCAGGTTTGCCTGCCTCCAAATCCTCTTCTCCTGTGTCTCCACCACATTTGAATGAGATTGGAGCTTGTGGTCAGTGTAGGATCGGGATGAACTTCTTTATATGGTTCCCTTAAAAACTTCTAACTGTTGGGCGCCTGGGTGGCTCAGTTGGTTAAG
>NW_027924275.1:0-226 GCF_054177405.1 Leptonychotes weddellii
CAGAGGTGAAAGAGAATTTAGAGAGTATCTGACATTTAGTTTGTATTCTAATTTATGTGTTTATAGCTATGATGCCCTTGGGCAAGCAACTTTTATACTTCCATTATAATGTTTCCCTACTCTTTCTAGAAAGAGATTCAGATATATAGCAAAAAGTGTTTCTTGGTGGTAAGAGCATCTGGATTCTTTAAGAACACTCCTGTCTACTAACATTTTATATCCAACA
>NW_027924276.1:0-226 GCF_054177405.1 Leptonychotes weddellii
TTCAGCCACTGATGGGCACTTAAGTTCCTGTATTTTCATTGTTGTACATAATCCTGCCGTGAACACGGGGTGCATATACCTGTTTCAGTTAGTGTTTTCATTTTCTTCAGATAAATACTCAGAAGGGGAATTGCTGGATCCTATGGTAGTTCTCTTTTTAATTTTTTTGAGGCACTTCTGTACTGTTTTCCATAGTGGCTGCACCAATTTGTACTCCCAGCAACAA
>NW_027924277.1:0-226 GCF_054177405.1 Leptonychotes weddellii
CCAAAATCTAGTTTCTTTATCTGTAAAAGTGAAAAGAATGTCATATATTGTTTGCCTCATTAGATTATCGCAAAGATCAAATAATATGATATATGCTAAAGCTTGGCAAAATCTAAGATAAGAGTAAACCTTATATTGAATAAAATTTAGTTAATGTTTCAACTGTATTTGTAGGAGGGGAGTGAAGAGGATCTCTGATAAATTTTATTATGTAGAACAATAGTAA
>NW_027924278.1:0-226 GCF_054177405.1 Leptonychotes weddellii
ACAACATGAACTTTGAAAACATGCTAAGTTAAAGAAGCCAGACACAAAAGGCCATACATTGTTTGATTTCATTTATATGAAATGTCCAGAATAGGCAAATTGATAAAAAGAAAGATTAGTGGTTGCCAGGGGCTAGGGGGAAGAAGGTAATTAGGAGTGACTCCTAATGGGTATGCGGTTTCTTTTCGGGATAATAAGAATGTTTCAGAATTAGATAATGGTGATG
>NW_027924279.1:0-226 GCF_054177405.1 Leptonychotes weddellii
CATACATACAAAAATCATTAAGGCAACTATGAAGGATTAATGTTTTGGTGAATAAATATCTGAGGACAGGATTATGCATTGAGTGGGGCAACATATTTTTTTTTATTCTTATGTTAATCCCCATACATTACATCATTAGTTTTAGATGAAGTGTTCCATGATTCATTGTTTGTGCATAACACCCAGTGCTCCATGCAGAATGTGCCCTCCTCAATACCCACCACCA
>NW_027924280.1:0-226 GCF_054177405.1 Leptonychotes weddellii
CTTATTTATACTTTTGACAGTTCATCAGTGCTGGCCTTATTATCCCCATTTTATAGATGAGAAGACTATTAACTTGTCCAGCCTGTGAGACTCAAAAGTCATGAGCTTTCCATATATTCTGCTGCCTTTTCTGAATGCAAATTGAAGCAGATGGATTTGGCCCTAGACCCGCCTGTTGTTAACTGTGTGGGTCTGCACCCAGCGCTCTTCACCCCTCCGCCCCAAA
>NW_027924281.1:0-226 GCF_054177405.1 Leptonychotes weddellii
CAGGAACGTGGCAGGTCACCAGGCCCGCCTGGGTCTGGGAGCACAGACAGGCCCACCTCAGACAGGCTGAGTCGGCAGCCCACTGGGCTCTGGAAAGACCCAGAGGGCAAGATGGGCAAGGAAGGGCTAGGCCCCTGCCTGCTCCCACAGTCCCCTCACTACCTGGGTGAGGGGCTTGATGCTGTGACCTGCAAAGTAGTTCCGTCCACCTAACCACTGAATCAGC
>NW_027924282.1:0-226 GCF_054177405.1 Leptonychotes weddellii
AAATAAATCTCAATAAATTAAAATAACTGAGAAACTGTATTTTTCAATGACAGTGGAATTAAAGTAGAAACCTACAGTAGAAATAAATTTGAGAAATTTCTAAACTTTTGCATAGAAAACAAAAATAGAGAAAACTGATGAAAACAAAAGTACGTCATTTGAAAAGATCACAATATTGCCAAACCTTAAAGTAGACTAAAAAAACAAAAAAAGGAAGCCCATTAGC
>NW_027924283.1:0-1355 GCF_054177405.1 Leptonychotes weddellii
CTTCTCCCAAGCTGCTTTCAGGATTTTCTCTTTGTCTCTGAGACTCGTAAGTTTTACTATTAGATGTTGGGGTGTTGACTTATTTTTATTGATTTTGAGAGGGGTTCTCTGCACCTCCTGGATTTTGATGCATTTCCTTCCCCAAATTATTAATGTTCTCTGCTATAATTTGCTCCTATATACCTTCTGCCCCTCTCTCTCTTTCTTCTTCTTCTGGGATCCCAATTATTCTAAAGTTGTTTCGTCTTATGGTATCGTTTATCTCTCGAATTCTGCCCTCGTGATCCAGTAGTCATTTATCTCTCTTTTTCTCAGCTTCTTTATTTTCCATCATTTGGTCTTCTATATCACTAATTCGCTCTTCTGCCTCATTTATCTTAGCAGTTAGATCCCCCATTTTTTATTGCACCTCATTAATAGCCGTTTTGATTTCAACTTGGTTAGATTTTAGTTTTTATTTCTCCAGCAAGGGTTTCTCTAATAACTTCCATGCTTTTTTCAAGCCCAGCTAGTATGTTTAAAATCATGATTCTGAACTCTAGGTCTGACATTGTACTATGTCCGTATTGAGTAGGTCCCTGGCAGTCGGTACTTCCTCTTGTTCTTTTTGTTGTTTTGATTTTTTCTGTCTTGTCGTTTTGCCCAGAGGAGAATAGATGAATGAGAGAACAAAATGCTAACAGGGTAACAACGTCCCCAGAAAATATACTCTAAACAAATCAAAAAAACCCAAAGCCGGGGTAAAAGAAAGGGAAAGAAAGAAAAGAAAAAGAAAAAGAAAAAGATAAAAACAAACAAAAACAGGACAAAACAAAAAGAAACAGAATATGATCAAATATGATCACACTGGTGCATAGATCAGTGCCACACACTAGATTTTGGGTGTATTTTTGTTTGTTAGAAGAAAGTGCTTCCCAAAATTTTAAAGAAAGAAAAACTTATATATGTATAAAAATAAGGGTTGATATGATGAAGGGATGGAATATTACTGTAAAGATGAAAATTATAAAAAATTTTATAAAAGGAATTGATGAGATAAGAAGTTGGTTGAAAAAAGAAAGAGGATTTAAAAAAAAAAGGGAGAGAATGTGATCAGGCAGGAGACTAGAACAAAGCCATATACTAGAGACTTAGGGTATATTTTGATCTGTTAGAAGAAACTATCTCAAAATTTTAAAGGGAGAACAACTTATATATATATGCCAAAAATAAGGGTAACTAATATGAAGGGATAGAATATGACTCTAAAAATGAAAAATAAAAATGTTTTTTAAAAAAAGGGATAGATAAGATGTTGGTTGAAAAAGGGAAAAAGAAAAATTCAAAAAAAAAAGACAGTTAAAAAAAATTAACTT
>NW_027924284.1:0-226 GCF_054177405.1 Leptonychotes weddellii
AAGCTCAGAAGGCAATATGTTGAGTGGGAATCAACACTGAAATATAGCAATCATGTCTTCAACTTCTACAATTGTCTTTATGTGCCGACTAACATTTATGCAGCCTCTTACAGATCTTTTACCATGTATTGGAAGTTTTAGCAGTTCTGATAACATCACTAGTAGTATATAACCATGCAGAAAGCACATCACACTGACAGCACATCGGCAAAGATTCTGCACAGGT
>NW_027924285.1:0-226 GCF_054177405.1 Leptonychotes weddellii
ACTGTTGAATCTCAGATCTGTACCTCTGAAACAAATAATGCAATATATGTTAAGAAAAAAAAAAAGAAGAAGAAGAAGGTAGCGGGAGGGGAAGAATGAAGCGGGGGAAATCGGAGGGGTGGACGAACCATGAGAGACGATGGACTCTGAAAAACAAACTGAGGGTTCTAGAGGGGAGGGGGGTGGGAGGATGGGTTGGCCTGGTGGTGGGTATTGAGGAGGGCAC
>NW_027924286.1:0-226 GCF_054177405.1 Leptonychotes weddellii
CTATGACATCTCGTGCACCCCCACCACCACACACACACACACACTCTCAGCGGTTTTGTCTGTATGGCCAATTAATCTCCCTAGATAATAGGTCTATATGCCTGTTGCCTCTTCTAATTCCAACAGAAGACAAACTCAGGCTCAATAATAGAAGGAAGAACATTTTCACAGTCATAGTTGTCCCAAGTAAAATGCATTGTTTTGGGAGGTACTGGGTTCTCCATCC
>NW_027924287.1:0-226 GCF_054177405.1 Leptonychotes weddellii
CGCCACGTGCCCTCCAGAACTGGGACTCGATCCCTCCCTCCCCAGATCTGTGGAACCACCACAGCACGCAGCTCTGCACCCCTGCCCAGAAATACCACTCACATTCAGCCTGTCGCCCCCATTTCTGTTGCCTGACTTTAGGCCCCAGTGATCTCTTTTGGGGGTTTCCATGCTACCTCCCAATTTGAATTCCTTCTTCTGGGATAGTTCTTTTCAAGGTCACCCC
>NW_027924288.1:0-226 GCF_054177405.1 Leptonychotes weddellii
GTATGTTGTTCTCCTCTAACCCTGAGTTGAGGTCTGACTGCACATCCAGACCAGCACTGGTAAGACTTTCTAAAGCACAACATTGTGGCTGCTACACAGCTAAAGACTAAACAGATACACCAGGCTAATGTAGTTCCAGAGAGTTTTAAGTTCCAGCTCAGCTAGACATTCATGGGACACCACTGAAGACTTCAGGTATTCCCCTGAAGCTCCAGGAGAGATTCAC
>NW_027924289.1:0-226 GCF_054177405.1 Leptonychotes weddellii
GAGAGCATGAGAGGGAGGAGGGTCAGAGGGAGAAGCAGACTCCCCGCTGAGCAGGGAGCCCGATGTGGGACTCGATCCCGGGACTCCAGGATCATGACCTGAGCCGAAGGCAGTCGCCCATAAAGTTCTTGCATTTCTGAAAGTATCTTCTTTCCTACTCTTCTAGGCAAATGATAGTTTGGCTGGATATGGAATTTTCCTTTATTCTTTTGAAGCCATTTCTCCA
>NW_027924290.1:0-226 GCF_054177405.1 Leptonychotes weddellii
CAATTATGAGGATCCGTTCCAGCGAAGGGCAGTGCAAAGCCTTCTCCACCTGTGGCTCTCACCTGACCACTGTCACTATGTTCTGTGGGTCCCTATTCTGCATGTATCTGAGACCAACAAATGAGCAGTCTGTTGAACAAGGAAAAATTGTGGCCGTGGTTTGTATCTTTGTGAATGCCATGTTGAATCCATTTATCTACAGCCTGAGGAACAAAGATGTGAAACA
>NW_027924291.1:0-226 GCF_054177405.1 Leptonychotes weddellii
AACAAACTGAGGGTTCTAGAGGGGAGGGGGGTGGGAGGATGGGTTAGCCTGGTGGTGGGTATTGAGGAGGGCACATTCTGCATGGAGCACTGGGTGTTATGCACAAACAATGAATCATGGAACACTACATCTAAAACTAATGATGTAATGTAGGGGATTAACATAAGAATTAAAAAAAAATATTTAAAAAAAAAAAAAAGAGCACTCCCCATGGAAGGAAAGGGGC
>NW_027924292.1:0-226 GCF_054177405.1 Leptonychotes weddellii
ACCTATTATCAAGACTATGAAAATTTCTTTTTTTTTTTTTTAAAGATTTTTTATTTATTTATCTGAGAGAGAGAATGGGAGACAGAGAGCATGAGAGGGGGAGGATCAGAGGGAGAAGCAGACTCCCCGCTGAGCAGGGAGTCCGATGCGGGACTCGATCCCGGGACTCCAGGATCATGACCTGAGCCGAAGGCAGTTGCTTAACCAACTGAGCCACCCAGGCGCC
>NW_027924293.1:0-226 GCF_054177405.1 Leptonychotes weddellii
AGTGGCCAGCCTCCAGGAGGGGGCAGCTGCCCCTGTGGCTGACTTGGGGGGCTCCCACAAGGACGCACAGGGGCCTGGACGGAGGATCTGCCCTCCCAGCACCCGGGGGCAGCTAAACCCCACACTTCTGCCACCGGAGGGCAACATGGGCATCTTGGGGCATCATCTGCATGGCCTCGGGGGGTCAAACAAATGACAAATCTGGACACGTGTAATCAGACGCTTC
>NW_027924294.1:0-1355 GCF_054177405.1 Leptonychotes weddellii
CTTTCTCCACATCCTCGCCAACATCTGTCATTTCCTGACTTGTTAATTTTAGCCATTCTGACTGGTGTGAGGTGATATCTCATTGAGGTTTTGATTTGGATTTCCCTGATGCCGAGCGATGTTGAGCAATTTTTCTTGTGTCAGTAGGCCATTTGGATGTCTACTTTGGAAAAATGTTTGTTCATGTCTTCTGCCCATTTCTTGATTGGATCATTTGTTCTTTGGGTGTTGAGTTTGATAAGTTCTCTATAGATTATGGATACTAGCCCTTTATCTGATATGTCATTTCAAATATTTTCTCCCATTCTGTCAGTTGTCTTTTGGTTTTGTTGACTGTTTCCTTTGTTGTGCAAAAGCTTTTTATCTTGGGGCGCTTGGGTGGCTCAGATGGTTAAGCATCTGCCTTCGGCTCGGGTCATGATCCCAGGGTCCTGGGATCAAGCCCCACATCAGGCTCCTGGCTAGGCGGGGAGCCTGCTTCTCCCTCTGCCTCTTCCTCTCCGCCCGCTCATGCTCTCTATCTCTGTGTCTCAAATGAATAAATAAAATCTTTAAAAAAAATTTTTTTAAATAGAAAAAAAGCTTTTCATCTTGATGAAGTCCCAATAGTTCATTTTTGCCCTTGCTTCCCTTGCCTTTGGCAATGTTTCTAGGAAGAAGTTGCTGCGGCTGAGGTCAAAGAGGTTGCTGCCTGTGTTCTCCTTCAGGATTTTGATGGATTCTTGTCTCACATTGAGGTCTTTCATCCATTTTGAGTCTATTTTTGTGTGTGGTGTAAGAAAATGATCCAATTTCATTTTTCTGCATGTGGCTGTCCAATTTTCCCAACACCATTTGTTGAAGAGACTGTCTTTTTTCCATTGGGCATTCTTTCCTGCTTTGTCGAAGATTAGTTGACAATAGAATTGAGGGTCCATTTCTGGGCTCTCTATTCTGTTCCATTGATCTATATGTCTGTTTTTGTGCCAGTACCATGCTGTCTTGATGATTACAGCTTTGTAATAGAGCTTGAAGTCCGGAATTGTGATACCAGCAGTTTGCTTTTCTTTTTCAACATTCCTCTGGCTATTCGGGTATATTCTGATTCCATACAAATTTTAGGATTATTTGTTCCATTTCTTTGAAAAAAGTTGATGGTATTTTGATAGGGATTGCATTAAATGTGTAGAGTGCTCTAAGTAGCATAGATATTTTCACAACATTTGTTCTTCCAATCCATGAGGATGGAATGCTTTTCCATTTCTTTGTGTCTTCCTCAATTTCTTTCATGAGTATTTTATAGTTTTCTGAGTACAGATTCTTTGCCTCTTTGGTTAGATTTATTCCTAGGTATCTTATGTTTTTGGGTGCAATTA
>NW_027924295.1:0-226 GCF_054177405.1 Leptonychotes weddellii
CCGCTTACAAGCGTAACAAAGCCCCATGGGAGTGCTATGGCTCCCATTTTATAGACAAGGAGCCGAGGCTGGGGGGTCGAGTTGCATAGTGCTGGTCTTGCTCTGTAGTCAAGCCACAAGGCAGGCCGACCTCAAGGCAGCACCGGGAGGCTCTCCCCCTGGCCATGGCTGGGGCCTGACTCTTCCACACAGTAAGCCCTTCAGTCGCGGTCTGGACCCCCACCCC
>NW_027924296.1:0-226 GCF_054177405.1 Leptonychotes weddellii
GGGTAGTTGGTTAACAGCACTGATGTTGCCCTCACCCACAATTGAATATCTGAGTATGACTTTTTTTCCAGATACAATTTAAAAAAAAATTATTTAAATTCAATATCTGAGTATAACTTTTAACTCCCCCAGAACTTTACTAATAATGGAAATGGTTGATTAACACCTATTTTGTATGTTATATGTATTACATGCTGTATTCTTACAATAAAGTAAACTAGAAGAA
>NW_027924297.1:0-226 GCF_054177405.1 Leptonychotes weddellii
AAAGCGACCACTTTCTGGAAGGTAGGACGTGCGGAGAAGTGAATCCGAGGCGATATTCGGGAGGATAGACGGCGGGGGAGGGGCCTCCGTCGGCCGCTTCTGGCAAGTGATAGAACCACGGAGCACAAAATTGGAACTTTTAAAAGTCTGCTCCGCTGAGGGACGTCACTCTGGTGGCTAAGCGGGGGGTGGAACCCTCCGGGACAGTGTGGTCTCAGGACCCTTG
>NW_027924298.1:0-226 GCF_054177405.1 Leptonychotes weddellii
AAACCACGGTTGGGATGGCAGACATGTGGGAAGGTAGAAAAAAGAGGGGCTGGCAAGAGGAATCTAGAGCGAGGTGCCCATACCATAGCGGAAGGGTTTTAAAGAACAAGGGTCTCATAAAGAAGATGTGGTATATATATACAATGGAATATTATGCAGCCATCAAAAGGAATGAGATCTTGCCATTTGCAACGACGTGGATGGAACTGGAGGGTATTATGTTGAG
>NW_027924299.1:0-226 GCF_054177405.1 Leptonychotes weddellii
GGTCATGATCCTGGAGTCCCTGGATCGAGTCCCGCATCGGGCTCCCTGCTCGGCAGGGAGTCTGCTTCTCCCTCTCCCACTCCCCGTTTGTGTTCCCTCTCTCGCTGTGTCTTTCTCTGTCAAATAAATAAATAAAATCTTTAAAAAAAAATTCAACATTTTAATTAGATATTTAGATTGTATTTATATAAAAATTGCAGTGAAAAAGCTATGTACCAAATCTCAA
>NW_027924300.1:0-226 GCF_054177405.1 Leptonychotes weddellii
AAGCTCAGAAGGCAATATGTTGAGTGGGAATAAACACTGAAATATAGCAATCATGTCTTCAACTTCTACAATTGTCTTTATGTGCCGACTAACATTTATGCAGCCTCTTACAGATCTTTTACCATGTATTGGAAGTTTTAGCAGTTCTGATAACATCACTAGTAGTATATAACCATGCAGAAAGCACATCACACTGACAGCACATCGGCAAAGATTCTGCACAGGT
>NW_027924301.1:0-226 GCF_054177405.1 Leptonychotes weddellii
CCCCCCCCCCCCCCCCCCCCGAGGGGGTAGCCTGGTGATGGGTATTAAAGAGGGCACGTTCTGCATGGAGCACTGGGTGTTATATGCAAATAATGAATCATGGAACACTACATCAAAAACTAATGATGTAACGTATGGGGATTAACATAATAAAAAAACTAATGATGTAATTATGGTGATTAACATAATAAAATGTTTTTAAAAATTTTAAAAAAAGGAATAGAAG
>NW_027924302.1:0-226 GCF_054177405.1 Leptonychotes weddellii
CTTCCCGTCCCCTGTCCATTTGCCTCTTCCCCAGAGCCTCCACTGTGCTCAGCAACCCCTGTGAATCTTTGAAAATCTAACGCTTCTTTACGAAACCATCTTCACTTGCTCAGAAGTTACATAGCAATCAGGGGTCGAGTCAGCTGGAATCCAGAGTGCCTAAAATGTTTTCCTTCATTCCGTAATTTTTTTTTTTTTTGAATCCCTAACATGTTTAGGTTACAAC
>NW_027924303.1:0-226 GCF_054177405.1 Leptonychotes weddellii
AAGATCTGTCCACACAAAAACTAGTATGCGAATGTTCATAGTAACATTATTCATAATAGCCAAAAAATAAAATGTATGTCCTTACCATGGAATATAACTCAGCGATAAAAAGGAATGAAGTCCCGATAGCATGTTATATGGATGAACCAGGAAGATGTGAGAGAAGCCGACCAGGCATGATTTCACCTCCATGAAATAGCCAAAGTAGACAAATAAAGTAGATTAC
>NW_027924304.1:0-226 GCF_054177405.1 Leptonychotes weddellii
CACAGCCCCTGCCCGTCTCCCCACCGCTCCTGGGCCCCTTTGCCCAGACACAGCCCCGGGCCTCACCGGGCGGATGTCGATGTCACACATGCCGATGCTGGTGGTCACCACGTGGCCCACACCAAGCATGGTGTTCCCCGACAGGCCCTGCCGAGAAAGGTGACCTGGCTTGTGGGCCTCTGCCCTCTCTCCCCAGACCCCAGGGATCCTTCCCAGCCCCCCACCC
>NW_027924305.1:0-1355 GCF_054177405.1 Leptonychotes weddellii
ATTGACTTATTTTGCTCAGCATAATACCCTCTAGTTCCATCCACGTCCTTGCAAATGGCAAGATTTCATGTTTTTTTGATGGCTGCATAATATTCCATTGTATGTATATACCACATCTTCTTTATCCATTCTTCTGTTGATGGACATCTTGGCTCTTTCCATAGTTTGGCTATTGTGGACATTGCTGCTATAAACATTGGGGTGCACGTACATTTGTATCTTTGGGGTAAATACCCAGTAGTGCAATTGCTGGGTTGTACAGTAGCTCTATTTTCAACTTTTTGAGGAACCTCCATACTGTTTTCCAGAGAGCTTCTGCCCATTTTTTAACTTGATTATTTGTTTTTTGGGTGTTAAGTTTGAGAAGTTCTTTATAGATCTTTGATATCAGCACTTTGTAGTGTCATTTGCAAATATCCTCTCCCATTCTGTGGGTTGCCTCTTTGTTTTGTTGACTGTTTCCTTTGCTGTGCAAAAGTTTTTTATCCTGATGAAGTTCCAAAAGTTCATTTTCCCTTTTGTTTCACTTGCCTTTGGAGATGTATCTTGAAAGAAGTTGCTGTGGCTAATGTCGAAGAGGTTACTGCCTATGTTCTCCTCTAAGATTTTGATGGATTCCTGTCTCACATTGAGGTATTTCATACATTTTGAGTTTATCTTTGTGTATGGTATTAGAGAATGGTCGAGTTTCCTTCTTCTGTATATAGCTCCCCAATTTTCCCAGCACCATTTATTGAAGAGACTGTCTTTTTTTCCATTGCATATTTTTTCCTGCTTTGTCGAAGATTATTTGACCATAGAGTTGAGGGTCCATATCTGGGCTCTCTATTCTGTTCCATTGGTCTATATGTCTGTTTTTGTGCCAGTACCATGCTGTCTTGGTGATCACAGCTTTGTAATATAGCTTGAAATTGGGCAACGTGATGCCCCCAGCTTTGTTTTTCTTTTTCAACATTTCCTTGGCAACTCAGGGTCTTTTCTGATTCCATACAAATTTTAGGATTGTTTGTTCCAGCACTTTGAAAAATGTCATTGGAATTTTGATCAGGATAGCATTGAAGGTATAGATTGCTCTGGGTAGCATAGATATTTTAACAATATTTATTCTTCTGATCCATGAGCATGGAATCTTTTTCCATCTTTTTGTGTCTTCTTCAATTTCTTTCATGAGTGTTCTGTAGTTCCTAGAGTATAGATCCTTTACCTCTTTGGTTAGGTTTGTTCCGAGGTATCTTATGGTTTTTAGTGCTATTGTAAATGGAATCGATTCTCTAATTTCTCTTTCTACAGTTGCATTGTTAGTGTATAAGAAAGCAACTGATTTCTGTGCATTGATTTTGTATCCTGCCACATTA
>NW_027924306.1:0-226 GCF_054177405.1 Leptonychotes weddellii
CACCCCGCTGACGCTGCTGCTCCCCTCCCCCAGCATGCGGCTGTGACCTGGCCGAGGGCGGCTTCTTCGTGCGGCAGGGCGAGTACATCTGCACGCGGGACTACCAGCGGCTGTATGGGACCCGCTGCTTCAGCTGCGACCAGTTCATCGAGGGCGAGGTGGTGTCGGCGCTGGGCAAGACCTACCACCCCGACTGCTTCGTGTGCGCCGCGTGCCGGTGAGTCGG
>NW_027924307.1:0-226 GCF_054177405.1 Leptonychotes weddellii
GGCTCGGTAGGTTGAGCATCCAACTCCTGATTTTGGCTCAGGTCGTGATCTCAGGGTCATGGGATCAAGCCCTGGGTAGGGCTCTGTGCTCAGCGGGGAGTCTGCTTTTCTCCCCCTCATTCCGCCCCTCCCCCTGCTAGCGTTCTCTCTCTCTTTCTCTCTAAAATAAAAAATAAATCTTTAAAAAATAAAAATAAAAATTTACTGGGTTAAAAGATCCACTCAA
>NW_027924308.1:0-226 GCF_054177405.1 Leptonychotes weddellii
CATAATAAAAATAAATAAATAAATAATTAATTAATTAAAAGAGGAGCCCATCCTTAGGTGGTACGGCTTCCAAGCCACTCTGAGAGGCAAGTGGATGCTGGTTTTGTGCTCAGTTGACATTTGTGTCAGCACTTTATACTTTAATCTGAGAAATTCATAGGCCTTATGAGGCTCCTTTTAATCATCATGCAACCCAACTGTGAGACCAGGAGGTGGTAAATGACAC
>NW_027924309.1:0-226 GCF_054177405.1 Leptonychotes weddellii
ATAGGCAATAACCTCTTTGACATTGGTCACAAGAACTTTTTCAAGTCACGTCTCTAAAGGCAGGAGAATCAAAAGCAAATATGAAGGTTTGGGACTTCATCAAGATAAAAAGCTTTTGCTCATCAAAGGAAGCAGTCAACAAAACTAAGAGGTAATCCAGAGAAGGGGAGAAGATATTTACAAATGACATTTCAGATAACGGGCTGATATCCAAGATCTGTAAAGA
>NW_027924310.1:0-226 GCF_054177405.1 Leptonychotes weddellii
CTTATTTATACTTTTGACAGTTCATCAGTGCTGGCCTTATTATCCCCATTTTATAGATGAGAAGACTATTAACTTGTCCAGCCTGTGAGACTCAAAAGTCATGAGCTTTCCATATATTCTGCTGCCTTTTCTGAATGCAAATTGAAGCAGATGGATTTGGCCCTAGACCCGCCTGTTGTTAACTGTGTGGGTCTGCACCAGTGCTCTCCACCCCTCCGCCCCAAAC
>NW_027924311.1:0-226 GCF_054177405.1 Leptonychotes weddellii
CTCATAACCACCCTCAGACTAGCCACGTGAGCCCTCTCTGGGTGACATCAGTCACTGTGGATGCTATGATCTACTCTCAACAGATTCTGCTCAGGGGACCTTTGGCTCTTGTACACAACAGGGAGGCTCTGCTGATAGTCTTCAGGTGTTCTTCTTTTTTAAAAAAATTATTTATTTATTTATTCATTTATTTATTTTTGGTTTATGTCCCTTTTTAGTCTATTGA
>NW_027924312.1:0-226 GCF_054177405.1 Leptonychotes weddellii
AAGAAGAAGAAGGTAGCGGGAGGGGAAGAATGAAGCGGGGGAAATCGGAGGGGTGGACGAACCATGAGAGACGATGGACTCTGAAAAACAAACTGAGGGTTCTAGAGGGGAGGGGGGTGGGAGGATGGGTTGGCCTGGTGGTGGGTATTGAGGAGGGCACGTTCTGCATGGAGCACTGGGTGTTGTGCACAAACAATGAATCATGGAACACTTCATCTAGAACTAA
>NW_027924313.1:0-226 GCF_054177405.1 Leptonychotes weddellii
CCCCCCCCCCCCCCCCCCCCCCGGGGGTAGCCTGGTGATGGGTATTAAAGAGGGCACGTTCTGCATGGAGCACTGGGTGTTATACGCAAACAATGAATCATGGAACACTACATCAAAAACTAATGATGTAATGTATGGTGGTTAACACAACATAATAATAAAAAAAAATTTTTTAAATAAGAATAATTCCCTTAAGTACAGTTTAGGTAGATAGGTCTTCTGGACC
>NW_027924314.1:0-226 GCF_054177405.1 Leptonychotes weddellii
CATGAAGAGGTCCTCCTGCCCCACCCGGAAGTCATGACCACTCTGCTACGGACTTGCCCCCCATGTCCTCTCACCACTGCACCCAGTTCTCCATGCTGGCATTCCCCACCCCACCATCTCAGTAGGTCAGTCTTGGGGGCCCCCTCTTCCTCCAGGAACCCCTTTCTAAGAACATCAGAGAACTACCCACGTGCATTTGTCTCTGTTACACAGTAAGCTCCTTTAA
>NW_027924315.1:0-226 GCF_054177405.1 Leptonychotes weddellii
GGCTCCATGACGACGCAGCACCAGGACGCAGAAGCAACTCTGTAGCACTTCATTTTTATTAAAAACCTGGACCCTTCAAAGACATGGCTCAGTCTTTCATGCATTACATGATCATCTTGGAAAGTGCCTTTATGGTGAAGCGTTTGTTCAATGTTTATTCTCTATATTCTCCTGTCAGTAGAAGAAAGAAGAAAGATAACGATCTTTTTCTCCAGAAAACGATGGA
>NW_027924316.1:0-1061 GCF_054177405.1 Leptonychotes weddellii
TATATATATATATATATATATATATATATATATATATATATATATATATATATATATATATATATATATTTATGAAGGAAATGAAATGTGGGAAGGGAAAGGAGAGGAGGGGAGAGGAGGGGAAAGGAGAGTTAGAAAGAGAGTGATAGAATATTGGATACCTTGGGCCAGGTGTCCATCTCTAATCCAATCAGCTAATGGACATTTAACAGTGGAACAAGTACTCAGAGAAGGGTTTTGTTTAATATGTTAATATATTTGCTATATATAAAATATTATATACACACAAATCTTGATTAAGTCAAGTAACTTTTACAGAGTCATTACATTTTAGAGTCAAAGGAGGACTTCTTCATTCCTTCAAAATAGAAAACGTACTAGTGATGCTACATGACTTGCCTAAAGTCATGTAGTTGTTAATAGTCACAACTATGACTAGAATACAGGCTATCTGACTCCTGATCAATTATTCTTTACTATGTAGCTCACTACAGTAAAATAAATTTGAATGGTCAATGTGCATTAACAAAATATTTTGAGGGAAATGCAACACTATTATTTCAAATAAACACAATAACATAGATGAGCCTATAGCAATATCACATAGATATTTCCTAGGAAACTCCCTTTAATGTGCAGATAAAAATTCATTATGAGAGGTACACAAAGTTTTGATTGAAAATAAGTACTTCAAAAAATTTCCAAAGAAACACTTTACTAAGCAGTATAAATAATCACTTTCTAATCTTTGTTACTGTATTGATTTTCTTAGAAAATCTTTTTATTTTCCCACATATAAAGAGAAAGTAACCTTCTGCAGAATCTGTATAAATGGTTGCAAATGTGAAGATCCAAGTTAATAAATATTAACTGTTGATCTGATAAGATATTGTGACACAATGCAACTCCAAAAATATGAAAAGCAAATGGATTGATATGCTACAAACACAGGCTGTTATCTATGTATAAACAATAAAATAATAATGTACCAGGGAGCAACATGCAGTTAAAGTAAGCATAAAACAGATGTGCAATAAGTATGCATCAATAGCATTGAGACT
>NW_027924317.1:0-12722 GCF_054177405.1 Leptonychotes weddellii
GGGAGCCCGATGCGGGACTCGATCCCGGGACTCCAGGATCATGACCTGAGCCGAAGGCAGTCGCTTAACCAACTGAGCCACCCAGGCGCCCCATAAATAAAATCTTTTAAAAAAACTAAAAAAAAAAGATCCTTCTGTTCCTCCTTTTTTGAATTACATCTTAGTGGTTAATCGAGGTATGACCTTGTGCATCTTATCAGTCTACTTTAATTCTGGTCAAATGTAGGAACTTTGTTACAATATATCTCATTTTTTTCTCTGTGCTGTTAGTGTCATATGTTAGATCTGTGCATGTTACAGCAACTCAACAATACAGTGACATAACTAGTGCTTTATATAATCTTATTTCCTCAGTCTTTCTCTGGGAATGTCTTTTATTTTGCCTTTTTTTTTTTTTTTAAGAATCGTTTTGCTCAATATAGAATACATGGTTGACTTTTTTTTTCTTTAATCATTTTGATTGTTTTTTTCCAGATTTTATTTTTTTGACAGAGAGAGACACAGCAAGAGAGGGGACACAAGCAGGGGGAGTGGGAAAGGGAGAAGCAGGCTTCCCACGGAGCAGGGAGCCTGATGCGGGACTCGATCCCAGGACCCTGGGATCATGACCTGAGCCGAAGGCAGACGCCCAACGACTGAGCCACCCAGGTGCCCCCATTTTGATTATATTATCCCATAGGCTCTTGGCTTTCATTATTTTTTGTAAGAAGTCAGCTGTTAGTCATAATTTTGGTCTCCTTTTGTGATAGGTTGTTTTTTTCTCTTGCTGATTTCAAGGTTTTGTTTTTGTTTGCTTATCCTTGTCTTTTACCAGTTTGACCATGATGATGTGTTTAGGTGTGGATGTCCTTTTGTTTTTCCTAGTTGGGATTTATTGGGCTTCATAGATCTGTAGATTAGTTTTTCATCAAATTTAAGCAATTTTTGGCAATTATTTCTTCAAATATCTGTCCTTTTCTATCTCTTCCTTCTGGGAGTCTCCTCACATATGTGTTGGTACACTTAACGTTGACCTAGTTTCTGAGGCTTTGTTCATTTTCTTCATTGTTTTTTCTCCCTCTCTGCGTGAGGTTGAATAATTTCTGTTGATTCTTCAAGTTCATGGATTCTTCTGTCATCTCAAATCAGTTGAATTTTCCATTTCAGGTACTGTATTTTTCAGCTCTAAGTTTCCATTCAATTCTTTCATTTACTTTGTATCTTTTTTTTTTTTTGAGATTCTTCATGCATTGCATAATTTTCATCACAGTTTTCATTAATTCTTTAAACACGACTTCCATTAGTTCTTTGACCATGTCCGTATAGCTGCTTTTAAATCTTTGCTGAATCTACCATTTGGAAATAGTCAGTTTCTCCTTAATGCTTTTCTTCCTTAGTAAGGGTCACACTTTCTTGTTTCTTTGCTTTGTAATCTTGTTGAATTTCAGATAATGTAGCAATTATGGATTCTGATTTCCTCCCCAGGGGGTTGTCTTGTTTAGTAACTTGCCTCCAGTAAATTTATGAAGTCCGTCTCTATTACAATGTGCAGCCATTGATGTCTCTGTTAATTTTTAAAATTTTTATAATCTTGCTTCCTAAAGGTTGCTGCTGTACCTGCATACTTTAACATTTAGCCAAAGATTGGATGGACATTGTGTTTAAACCCCATCATTCATGCCTTCTACTCTGCTGATGGATCTGTGTGGGCTTCAGGTCCATTCAACATTTGAGTCATTTTCAAGGCTGCCCTGGTTTTTGCTTTCTAACAGGCTTTTTGCTTCTCTTTTGGGTGTATGTGCACGCCTTGGCAACCATGGGTATGTGGGTGGCTTGAACCAGCTTCAGTTTCTACTCTGCATACCTCTGGTAAATCTGGAGTCTATGGAGTGCTTATCAAATCCAGATGGCTATCTTACCTCTCAGAACTTAAAGTTAAATACTTTGCTACTCTTACCTTGTTTGCAGCAAACAGGATTGCAACCTCAGGCTAGAGAACTCTGTGCTTAGCATGGAGCCACTCTGACTTCCTCTGCATCAGGTCAAGCAAGTCCCTTCTGGCAGTGACAACAAGTTCTGGCATGGGAAGTGAGAGCACAGCACCACAGACTCACACAGCTCTTACCAAATTTGCTTCAGTGATTTTCATGAATAAACACTTCTTAGTTTGTTGTAGGTCTTCAGTTGATTTCCAGAGTTTTTAAAATAATTTTATCCAACTTTATAGTTGCTTTTTTAAAAGTGGGGATGATTTGTCAGCATCCTCACCTCATTGTACTGAAAGTTAATCTCCCTCACTTGTTTTGAATCCTACTCCAACCAAAGCAATTTAATAACAATAGACCTAGAGAGGACTGTTAAACTTTTCAGAGCTATCCCTTCAGAGCTCCCAGAACGCCAGAGTTTGACATGTAACCTTTATTAAGTTGATTACTTTTGGTAATGGATACATGTTTTATTTTTAGATATTCTTTGTGTTTATTTGTATTCATTTTAAAGTAAATACTGAGTTACTTCAATCCAGCTGGTTATGAGTATATTTCTTAATGTAAGTACGTAGTATTTTAATAAAATATGTTGGAATGTAGAATTGATCTTTGGATTGAAAAAAATAATACCTAGTCATGGACATAAGAATTGGGAGAGTTGATATATTTGAACTGAGGACTTTATTTCTATGCCAATCCTCTTCTACCCCCCATTGTGTCACAGGTGAATCCCCATTCTTTGAGGCAAGAATGTGGATCCCCCACCCCATTTAGACCGTGGACTTAATTTAGTTATATATAAATGGTATGTTGTCTTCAGTCTTGCATCATATGGTAATATAATGGGTAGGTAATCTGTTACGAATTTGAGAATGCATTTAATGGGAAAGAAAGCTAATTACAAAGCTGCCAAAATGGGAGGGTGAGAAGGTACTTATTTCTCATAAAACCTAGTTTGGAGAGCTTGATATGAATCACTTGCAGTTCTGGAAGTATAAATGTTTGGCTTATATTCAGGAAACCTGGAACCTGAGAGGACTGGTAAGGTGCTTTGGCTAATGAAAGAAGTCTAATGTTAGTTGAAGCTGTTCTGTACTCTCAGCATTTGGTTTGACAGAAACTACTTGAGTGCTAATGAAGGACCAGATGTTTGTCAGGTGTGGAGAGTGAGCCCTTGTGGGAGGCTCCATTTTAGGTACTGTACAAAAGGGTTGCTTAGAGGTGCAAAGAGGCCTCACAAGAAGACAATCCAGAGTGGATCTCTGGATTCCTTAAGAGCTAAGAAGAAAGAAAGACCAACAGAATGGATTGCATTCACTCAGGTCAAGGGAATTGCAGGTGAGAACAGCCGTGGGTACAGAAGTGCCCCTGAGAGAAGCTCAGCTTTAAAATAACTGCCGGCAGGCGCCTGGCTGGCTCAGTTGGTTAAGTGACTGCCTTCGGCTCAGGTCATGATCCTGGAGTCCCGGGATCGAGTCCCGCATCGGGCTCCCTGCTCGGCAGGGAGTCTGCTTCTCCCTCTGACCCCCCCTCTCATGTGCTCTCTCTCTCTCTCTCATTCTGTCTCTCTCAAATAAATAAAAATATTTTTTTAATTAAAAAAAAATAATAACTGCTGGGCACCTGGCTGGCTCTGTCAGTAGGGCATGTGACTCTTCATCTTGGGATCATGACTGTAAGCCCCATATTGGGGCTTTAAAACAAAACAAAAATAAAAACCTAAAATAGATGCAGGATCTAGTTACAATGTAGCTGTAAAGTGCTGCCTTGTCTTTGCCCCCTGCTCAAAATAAAGCTGTTACCTTTCTAGCCCTGTCCGCCATGGTGCTTAGCAGCCAGGGATGCATGGTCTCAGACATGTTTACCAAGTAAAACACTGACTTGAGAGGCTCCTGGGTGGCTCAGTCATTAAGCGTCTGCCTTCCGCTCAGGTCATGATCCCAGGGTCCTGGGATCGAGCCCCACATCGGGCTCCCTGCTCAGCGGGGAGTCTACTTCTCCCTCTCCCACTCCCCCTGCTTGTATTCCCTCTCTCGCTGTGTCTCTCTCTGTCAAATAAATAAATAAAATCTTTTAAAAAAAAAAAAACCTAAAATAATTAAAATGATTGCCAAGTGCAGCCTGTTCAAAACCATCTTCAGTAGTATCAGTCAGATAAGAACTCAGCCACCCCTTACAGTTTTGACTCTGGCAAGGTCAAACCATACACAGCCAGCCAGTTGAGAGAGGAGGGATGGAATTAGGCAGGAAAGAAAAAAAGGACCATGCCAGCCTACTGCAGGTGGTTAACCTGTAGCCTGACCTGGCTGATTAACTCTTGACTTTTGGTGTCTTATATGGGGCTGGACATTCTGTTTTAGTGTCGCATTACAAGTTAAAACAACTCTATGGACTTTTTATTAAAGTAAGATTTTTCAATCTGGATTGGTAGAAAAATATCTGAATACTTAAGAGACTAGTGGGAGATGATTTTGCTGTGTGATTATATCCTCCGAGTCAAAAACAGTGGTTACATATATTAAGATTTTTGGGGGTGCCTGCCTGGCTCAATCGGAAGAGTGTGACTCCTGATCTTGGGGTTGTGAGTTCAAGCCCCACATTGGGTGTGGAGATTACTAAGAAAAAATAAACTTTAAAAAAAAGATGTTTGAGCATTTTTTTTTATATATATAATCCCATTCATAGGATTTTTCAAAATCTGAAATAGTTCTGTCACAATTGTGTATGGAATATATATGTGACTATATGTCACTTGTTAACTTTTTAAACAAAACTATTGTCTTGGTATTTCTATGTGATTTTTTTTATTGTACTGTATTACAGCTTAGTATTCTTTCCATTTAAAATTGCTATGAAATTTCATTCTGTTATTTTTCCATAATTGTTATCAGAATTAATACTGTTAATACTGAAAGAGCTAATCCAGGAATTTATAGAATTATCTATATTATTGCTAAATTAATAAGGCAAGAGAAATCCCTTTCTGATGACTGCTTTTAGTTGGTCACAGCTTTTATTTCCCCCTTCATTCTGTTGATAACATTCTTATGATTATGTTAAAATTCGGGAATTATCTTGTGATGTCCGTCTTTGCTCTTCAATATTGGTAAACTCTGAGGTTATTTCATTGGTTCTTTTAGCTTCTCTCCCTTTTCCTCTGTCATCTGTATGCTGTTGATTTCTTAGTCTTTCTCTTCAGTCTTTCTGTTAAGGCTGTATGTCCATCTGTTCTGTTTCTCCAGAGCACAGCATGTGTACTTCAACAATAAGCTATTCTCTAATTTATTCTAAGTCGACTTCCTGCCACCTGATGGTGAGTTCTAGGAAGCAATCTTCAACATATTTGTATCTCTGTGACTAATTGAAGTGCTTTATAGGCAGTCAGCTAATACCATTTTCAGTGAATGAAACAATAATAGGCATTCAGTAGGTTAATTATTTTAATTTCCCTCACCCTCAGGCAGAGCACTGGAATAGATGGTTCAGATTCTCCGTAGAAAGTTAAATAATGCTATAGAGACTATTATGTGACTTTTTCATTCCTGAAAATATCCCAGTGAGTAGAACAGTAACAGGAGATACCGTTTATGTGACTGGAATGTCTTCTTGTAGAGGAACATGATTTCTTTTTTAGAAGATAAAAAATGCAAGGTCAGATTGTGTGCCAGGTTTATAAAGTATCTGACACACAGAAGGACCTGTCAAAAAGATTAAGACATCTAGCATATGAAATTCTCTAAGGTATTCTGGATTGATTTCATATAAGATACACTTTTATCTTTGATCAACCAGTTGCTGCCATTCATGTTCTAAATTAAGTGTCTTACATAAATTTATTATTAATGCAAGTCTTTTAAAATTCAACCCCAGGAGATAGTTTCCTGTATCTTTCATATATCTGTTTGTAGTGCTGGGAGATACCAGACTTAATTTTAAAACTAGAGGGGATGGATGGGGCACCTGGGTGGCTCAGATGGTTAAGCGTCTGCCTTCTGCTCAGGTCATGATCCCAGGGTCCTGGATCGAGTCCCGCATCAGGCTCCCTGCTAGGTGGGGAGCCTGCTTCTCCCTCTGCCTCTCTCTCTCTCTGACTCTCATGAATAAATAAAACATTTAAAAAAAAAAAAAAACTAGAGGGGATGGACTTAATATGAGAGTGGGGCAGAGGGAGGAGCAGGTGAATCAAACTCCTATTTAAAAAGACTTCCTCTTGGGGCGCCTGGGTGGCTCAGTCGGTTACCCGTTTGCCTTCGGCTTAGGTCATGATCCCGGGGTCCTGGGATCGAGTCCCACATCAGACTCCCTGCTTAGCGGGGAGCCTGCTTCTCTCTCTCCTTCTGCCCCTCCTCCCTGCTTGTTATCTCTCTCTCTCTCTCTCTGAAATAAATAAAATAAAAATAAATAAGGACTTCCTCTTTACAATGTGAGATTACACTTCATCCCTTGAGTGACATCTAGAGTGACCTGCCATTTCCTGAGATAATTATGTAGCAAAAAGGATTAATAATCATTATTTTAGACACTGAGCCTATTCCATTTCATGTAAATATTTACAAATTGCTCTTCATAGGGAATATACCAGTGTATATGCCTACCAAAACCATAGTCTTTATTTTTATTTTTTTATTATGTTCAGTTAGCCACTGTATAGTACATCATTAGTTTTTGATGTAGTGTTCAGTGATTCATTAGTTGCATATAACACCAGTGCTCATCACAACTCGTGCCCTCCTTAATACCCATCACCTGGCTACCCCATCCCCCACTCTCCTCCCCTCAGAAACCCTCAGTTTGTTTCCCGGAGGCCATATCTCTCATGGTTCTCCCCCTTCACTTTTCCCTTCCTTCCATGGTCCTCCATGCTGTTCCCTTGTGTTCCACATATGAGTGAAATCATATGATAATTGCCTTTCTCTGCTTGACTTATTTCACTTAGCATAATCCCCTCCAGTTCCATCTGTGTGGATGCAAATGGTGGGTATTCATCTTTTCTGATGGCTGAGTAATATTCCATTGTATATATGGACCACATCCTCTTTATCCATTCGTCTATTGAAGGGCATTTCAGCTCCTTCCACAGTTTGGCTATTGCGAACATTGCTACTATGAACATTGGGGTGCATGTGCCCTTTCTTTTCACTACATCTGTATCTTTGGGGTAAATACCTAGTAGTGCAATTGCTGGGTTGTAGGGTAGCTATTTTTAACATCTTGAAGAACCTCCATACCACAAAACCATAGTCTTTAAAACATTGTTGATCTTTTTATGTCAGTCAGATTTTTAAAAGTTGTATTACAGTGGAGCTTCAATTTGCATTTTCATTAATATGGAGTGAAATTAAACATCTTTTCCTATTAAAAAAAGACTTCCTCTAGTCATTAATCACATCCATGCCAAATTCTTTACTCACCATGCTTGCACAAGTAAAAGCCACAGGTTCCATTAATTATGTGTTAGGACCATGTAAACTGGGTGACTGTGTTCTTGCTTTCCCTTAGGAAGAACGTATTAAAGCTGAGTTTTGTTTTCTGCACACTTCTAATGGAGTTTTTAAGTTGAATTGTACCATTAGTAATCAGATGCAGTCTTTTTTGGATTTAAAAATAATGAAATAGGTTATTTGATGTTACAAAGAAGTGAAAAATCTCCTTTCCCGTTTTCCAGATCCCTTGTTTATCTTATATTGTCCTGTGAACTTACCAAGTGATCAGATAAATCAGGATGTTTTTGTGAACAGATGGGCATCTCTTCAATAGGTCCTGGATATAAATAGATGTGGTTACAATTAAAAAAAAAAAAAGTATGTGTGGGACGCCTGGGTGGCTCAGTCAGTTAAGCATCTGCCTTCTGCTCAGGTCACGATCCCGGGATCCTGGGATCGAGTCCCGCATTGGGCTCCCTCCCTGCCTGCCCCTCCCCCAGCTTGTGCTCTCGCTCTCTTTCTGGCAAATGAATAAATATAATCTTAAAAAAAAAAAAAGTATGTGTCACATGAACGCTGAAGGAAATCGATGTATAGTGAGAGCCTTTCTGTAGCTGCCGTCTTACCGTGTTTAAGTAGATACATTTCACTTAAGTGTGCTTATCTTTAATGTTTTATCCTTTCTGTTCTGCAGAAATGATTTTAGGCTCTCACCTCAAATTTTGCCACTCTTCACAGCCCTGAAAGTATGTTAAACACCAGCTGTTCTTAAAGCTGAGATGTTATGTCTATGTAACTCCTAGAAATTATGAACTAGGTGATCACAAAGGCAGAGGTGTCAGAAGACGTAAGGAAATGAGACAAAATATAAAGGTATTTGCAGAAGTTGGTTGCCAAAGGATTTTCAGGAAGAACAAAAGAGAGACTCTTGTTTTTGTATTGTTTCGAAATAATCACAGTTATCTAAAAAGCCATAATCAGTTGTAGTAAAAAAATATGAAATGACTGAGCGATGATAAGAAATTTGTGGTTCAAGCAATGTGGAGTCCGGTGTAAAATTTTCATGGATGAGCGAACACAGCACCTACCAGTTAGAATGGCAAGTTGCCAGTATTAGTTCTGCTATGACACAGGTTCAGTGTTTTTAAACTTTAAATTTTGATGATAAATCATGTTTCATGCTGATATAGCAGAAAAAAACAGACCAGAATTTATGCAGCGGATATCATATACTTTATTATATAACCGATTTTTTTTTCTGTTTGGGAAATTAGGCAGACATGTGTTTGCCTGTGCCCTCTCCACAAAGGGTGATGCCTTTTGTATACTTTTTAATTTTTGTTAGATTTTAAGATCCTTAAGTTTAGTGCTTCTTGGTGTTATAAAAGATCTTCAGATCTTCTTATATAAAATGTAAAGAGTTGTTAGAGGAATAAATAGAAGGTAAAAAGAATGTCTCTTGGTTAGGCTTTATAAAAATACACCATTTCTAAAAGTGAGATATTACTATATGACTATCCCAAGTCCCCAGTTTAGTTTTATCCACCAGAGATTTTGGTCTCTGTTAGAACTGATTATATTATTAATATTATGTTTTATCAATTACATGTGATACCAAAGTGGTATCTTGAATTTGTGCTTAATTTGGGGGAAGTATTTCTTTAAATCTAAATGGATAACACTGATTTGTTTTTTAAAAAGATTTACATAAATTGGGGCGCCTGGGTGGCTCAGTCATTAAGAGTCTGCCTTCTGCTCAGGTCATAATCCCAGCGTCCTGGGATCGAGCCCTGCATCCAGCTCCCTGCTCAGTGGGGAGCCTGCTTCTCCCTCTCCCACTCCCCCTGCTTGTGTTCCTTCTCTTGCTGTGTCTCTGTCAAATGAATAAATAAAATCTTTAAAAAAAAAAAAAGATTTACATAAATTGTAACAATGGGGAAATATTTTCACAAAGATTTTCAGACTATTTCCTGTGTACCTAATAATATTTGCATGAAGTAATCCATATAATGAGTAAGCATGATGATTTGTAAGGTGGTGAGTACATCAAGATTCCAGTGGATTAAATTATGACAGAACTGAAGAGCAAATGTCTTGTGGTAAGATGATAAAGTTGAACCTACTGTCCCGATCAGGTAAGAGTAGAAAGCTGGTACTCATGGTTAATTTGTGAACTGATTATATCCTTTGATCATTTACAAAAATTTTTTAGTTCCTTTATTATAAACAAAAATGTTTTATTCATGTTAATCCTTTTTTTCTATATTTGCATTTATACTAAGTTTATTTGGTCACAAATTTTATGTGGCTAAATGTATTGATACTTTCTCCTATAACTTCTGTTTGAAAAATCTATCACTCATCAGTAATACCACTCATATATGTTTTCTTCTGAAATATTTAATGGTTTAATGGTTTCATTAAGAGTAAATACTTTTACTAATACAGTTTATTTTGATGTATGTGTTGAGATGTGTAGGTAAGTTCTACTCACTGATTTTTTTCCCAGACCTTTTTTATTTTCCATTGATTATTCTTTTGTAGACAACATAGTATTTAATAATTATATTTTTATATTTATTATGTATTTCATGCTTTATTATCTAATGCAGAATATTTCATTTGTTAATCTTTAAACACATTTATTTTTTTAAGATTTTTATTTATTTGAGATAGAGTGAGAGTGAGAGAGAGAGTATGAGTGGGGGGTTCGGGTGGGGGAGGGAGAGAGGGAGAGGGAGAAGCAGGCTCTCCACTGAGCAGGGAGACTGCCATGGGGCTCAATCCCAGGACCCTCGGATCATGACCTGAGCCAACACTCAGACACTTAACCAACTGAGCCACCCAGGTGCCCCAATCTTTAAACACATTTAAGGCTATTTTATTATTTTAACTAGAAACAAATTACTATATGCAAAAGCAACACATATAATTTAATGTGGAAAAGTTAGACAATATAAATAAGAAAATAAGTATATAGTAGTATTAATCCCTGGCAGTCAGACGGATGCAGGTATGCCTCATTCTCCTAACACTGGCTCCCCTACATGAAGGATTTGAGGGGTGATGCTAAGTTTTTGCCTACCTCCTTCCCATCTGAAGGCTTCTTAGAACCCACTTGAGTCCCGGGTTGGAGACTGAGCTACTTAATATGCTTATGTTGAAAAAGTCTGGCAACAAAGAGGATGCCTATAACAACTCTCTGGGCACCAACTCCCTATGAAATTTAGAGGTCCTATGTTTGGCACAGATTCTAGGACAAATTTTTAAAAAGACTTTAAAATTTAATTAAGTACAGAAGTCCACTCATTTTTCTGTTGGAAATAGGAAGTTCATTGAGTGACTGGTTATAGTCTTGAGAAAATAACTGTAGTACCAGTATGTCCTCTTCCCTTGTAGGAAACAAAAGACTCGAGTGGGAAGGGTTTGAGCAGGCACAATGCTCTATCCCTCACAATGTAGGGGGTCAGGCACACAGAAGTTGGCCTAGATTGTGTAGGGGAAAAGTGTGGAAGTAAAACAGAGGACCAAGCTGAAATTTTAACTTGCATTCCTAATCTGAGTTTTAATGTTTGAAAGTTACAAAGAAGAGTTACAAATGTCTCACTCTGACTAAGGAAATTCAGAGTCACAGATGGTGTCTTCTCTGGGTAGGTGGGAAATATGGGAAGAGGGGCTGCAGAGATGTTTAAAAAAAATTCTCCAGCTATGAACGGCCATAATAAGCAGAAATTACCCTAAGAGGGGTTCAAAGAGATGAGGGGTATGTTGGGCATACCCTGGTACTGACTTGGTCTTAGCACTAACAGTTCGGTGTCCCAAGAATCCCCCAGTCCTAAGCACACTGGGGAATCTACTTGAGTTCTAGAGGTCAGAGGTCTGAAAATCTCACTAAAGTCAGGGTGTTGGCAAGGCTGCATTCCTTTCTGGAGGTTCTAGAGAAGAATCCATGTTCTTGTCTTTTTCAACTTTTTCCTTCCTTCCTTCCTTCCTTCCTTCGAGAGAGAGAGAGAACAAGCAGGAGGAGCATCAGGCAGAGGGAGAAGCAGGCTTCCTGCTGAGCCGGGAGCCCAACCTGGGGCTCGATTCCAGGACCCCGGGATCATGCCCTGGGGAAGGCAGAAGCCCAACCACCTGAGCCACCCCGGAGCCCCTGAAAACGACTTTCTATTGCTGCATCTGCTCAATTGCATGGAGACCGGCTGGGGCCCAGAGGGATATGGAAGAGGAATAAACTGAGGGAGAGCTTTTTTTAGGCAAGTTTTCTGGGGGATGAGGCATTCAGCATCCTGAAGTTTCATGCTCTCTAGCCCCAGTAGTATAGGAAGAGTGCTTTTCCACACCAGCGAGCCTAACTTCTGCAGATGTTCAGAAATGCTCAGCCAACTCCTGCCAGGGTTTGAAGGGGAACCCAGCCCGGCTCACAAGCGATCGCTGAGATTTGAGACACTTGGACTTCGCACAAGCGCTTTGGGCACCCTTGGCCGCAGGCCCTTTGTATGCACTCGCAGCGACGCCGGTTTGTGAGGTGCGCAAGCGCATTTGTGTTTGGCATCGTTACTTGGTTACATTATTCTGCGCTCAAAGATTCCAAACCTCGGAATTTCGCTACTGAGATGTAGTGGCGAGGCGGGTTTGGCTTATCTCTAGCGCTAGTGATGGGTTCTAGAGGCGGTGAAAAGCCGAGGGGAAGGGGAAGTGTTTGTGAAGCCTCCAGGCTTTGCGATGAAGAAGTTTTTTAGCTCCGGGAGTAAGAAGGGCGGGTCGTCCTTTCGCGTTACCAGCTCGCTGAGGGACGGCCCGGGCATCCTGCGTGAGAAGAGAATTGGAACCAACAGCTTCGGGTGGTGGTACAACATCCGAGACAAAGATCTCAGAAAGATCCACAAAGTTGCCAGCATGGGCAATGTAAGGAAACTGCAGGAGATTCTATTTTTCGGGCAACACGGCGTGGACGAAAGAGACAAGATGAACAGGTAATAGGGACTTGGAGGCCGGCTGCCGGAGACGGCGGGGAGGAGGTGGGGCGGACCGGGAGAAGCACGCACCTTCCCGGGCTCCGCCTGTGGAACGGAGCCCTCCTGTCACCGAGGGCGCTTTGCGGTCTTCCCTCCTGAGGCCCCCAGCAGGGGTCTAGCGCCCAGGCCGGCTGTCTGAGCATGAAAACGAAAGCTTCAGCTGCCTTTGGACCCACTCATAATTCCCCGGGTAGACCACTTTACAGACAGGTATTTTTTTTTTTTTTTTAAGATTTTATTTATTTATTTGACAGAGAGAGACAGCTAGAGAGGGAACACACACAGGGGGAGTGGGAGAGGGAGAAGCAGGCTCC
>NW_027924318.1:0-1355 GCF_054177405.1 Leptonychotes weddellii
GAAACAGAATGCTGATCTTGGATTTTTCATCCTCTAAATATGTTAGAAAGTAAGTTTCTATTGTTGAAGCCATTCAACATTTTGTTCTGGCAGCCTGAGCAGACTAAAACAGATTAAAATATAATTGCCTTGTGAGAAGGGCAAACTAGACTGATTTCTCAGATTTTTTTTTTAAAAGATTTTATTTATTTGACAGGGAGAGCGCATGCACACACAAGCAGGGGGAGCTGCAGAGGGAGAGGGAGAAGCAGGCTCTCCACTGAGCAGGGAGCCCGATGTGGGTCTTGATCCCAGGACCCTGGGATCATGACCTGTGCTGAAGGCAGATGCTTAACCGACTGAGCCACCTAGGCGCCCCCAGATAACATTTTAAAAAAAAATATACCTCAGACGAGGTATAACCTCTGAATTCTAGCCTATTTCCTCATCCACCTCTATCATTGCTCAATGGGCTCATGAAAAAGATGCCAGGGTGCAGGCATGGAGGTTGTGTGTGCATATGCTAAGCAATACGGACTTCCATTCACCAAGACCAGCCTGGCTGCCACTACTGCTGAGAGAGAGAGAGAAGGAGAAGAGGAGGGCCAGAGGAGAGGCAGTAAGAATCTTAAGCAGACTCCGCGCTGATGCCGTGGTCTATCTTATGACCCTGAGATCATGACTTGAGGCAAAACCAAGAGTCAGATGCTCAGTCTACTACACCACTGAGGTGCTCCTCAGATAACCTTTTAATGAGTAAACACAACCAGCTATAAATTAGTGAACTAGTTTAGAAAATGGCCTTGGTAATTTGGGAGTTACCCTAATAGATTTTTTTGTCTGTATGACAAGGAGAATTAGTGTGTTACTTTCAAGTTTAACCAAAACGCTTTTTTTGGAATGTACTCTGCCCCTTCCCATATAAAAATTATTAAGGATGTTGGGCGCCTGGGTGTCTCAGTAGTTAAGCGTCTGCCTTCGGCTCAGGTCTTGATCCCAGGATCCTGGGATCAAGCCCCTCATCGGGCTCCCTGCTCGGCGGGAAGCCTGCTTCTCCCTCTCCCACTCCCCCTGCTTGTGTTCCCTCTCTAGCTGTGCCTCTCTCTGTCAAATAAATAAAATCTTTAAAAAAAAATTATGCAGGATGCATTTGGCTGTAGTTAATAAAAAAGAACTCAGGTGGGGCGCCTGGGTGGCTCAGTCGTTAAGCATCTGCCTTTGGCTTGGGTCATGATCCCAGGGTCTTGGGATAGAGCCCTACATCGGGCTCCCTGCTCCGCAGGAAGCCTGCTTCTCCCTCTCCTTCTCCCCCTGCTTGTGTTCCCTCTTTCGCTGTCTCTCTGTCAGATAAATAAATAAAATCTTAAAAAAAAAAA
>NW_027924319.1:0-226 GCF_054177405.1 Leptonychotes weddellii
TAATCCTGCTTATGATGATAAAGGAAGACTCTAAGGCAAATATGATTCAGCATATTATTAATGAATAATTACAATTGGACTAAATATTGTAGGAATCAAGTGTGGTAGATCAAATGTCTCCAAAAATCCAAAGATATTTTAATGTCAATACAAACTAGGGATAAAGAGGATATGACTTTGATATGATAAAGAATATACCTTAATGGGAAAAACTACTTTTATAGTA
>NW_027924320.1:0-226 GCF_054177405.1 Leptonychotes weddellii
CAGGCCTGGGCGGGCTCCAGGGACGGAGTAGGAGCCAGAGAAGGGCAGAGCTCACGTATCCACTGCAAGACTCAAAGGAGAGCAAAAGAAAGGCCGCTCTGGCTGGGATTACTCGTCTTGGGCACTTGGGTGGCTCAGTCGGTGAAGCGTCTGCCTTCGGCTCAGGTCATGATCCCGGGGTCCTGGGATCGAGCCCCACATCGGGCTCCCTGCTCAGCGGGGAGTC
>NW_027924321.1:0-226 GCF_054177405.1 Leptonychotes weddellii
AATAATTAAAAAAAAAAGAATTCCTCATATCAGTGAGGTCATATGATACAATCATGAGACACTACATCAAAAACTAATGATGTAACGTATGGTGATTAACATAACATAAAAAAAAAGTACTGCCAACAAAAAATAAATAAATAAATGAATGAATAAAAAATGCAGTTTACCTCTTTAAACTCTTCTCTACTTCTTGCCAAGTTTTTTTCTAAGGAATTTAGTCTCT
>NW_027924322.1:0-226 GCF_054177405.1 Leptonychotes weddellii
AAAACCATTTACAGAATTTAATGGATGAAAAAAATTCTTATTTCACAATTGTAATAAGGAAGATTAAGAACCCAGCAACAATCTTTTTTTCTTTTTTTATTCTTATGTTAATCCCCATACATTACATCATTAGTTTTAGATGAAGTGTTCCATGATTCATTGTTTGTGCACAACACCCAGTGCTCCATGCAGAACGTGCCCTCCTCAATACCCCCCCCCCGGCCCC
>NW_027924323.1:0-226 GCF_054177405.1 Leptonychotes weddellii
CAAGTTTGCGGTGGGGGGTGAATGGGAGCATGTGACAGTACGTCTCTGTCACCCTCTGTAGGCGTCCATGTGGCTGTCACATGTTTTTACTCTGAGACTTGTTGCTAAACTGTTAGATGACAGCTGGGTTTGTCAGCACCTGCCGGCAGCCTTCCTGGGGCCAGATGTGGTGCTTCTCTTGTTGCAGGCTGCCTCTGCTGGGCACTGTGGCCTGGGCAGGGGGCGG
>NW_027924324.1:0-226 GCF_054177405.1 Leptonychotes weddellii
AAACTTTTTTTTAAATATGCAGTTTTTATTGCATTCTAAGTTGGCAATTTATTTTGTTAATATTTTAGTTGGTAAGAAGAAAGACATCCCTAAGTGTTCGGAAGGTATTTTTAAAACCCTTGAAAGATACGAAAACAATGGATCATGGATCACCACATCAAAAACTAATGTATTGTGTGGTGACTAACATAACATAATAAAATTTAAAAGAGTTCAAAAAAAAAAA
>NW_027924325.1:0-226 GCF_054177405.1 Leptonychotes weddellii
GCACGTCCTTGTTGCCCTGTACCATTTTGACGCTCTTGTCCACTGAGAGTGATGTCTCCTTGTTGCTTATTTGTAAGCTTTCATTTACTCAGTTGCTAGTGAGAGGTAAAATAGTTTCATGTTTATTGGCAATTTGTAGGTTTCCTGCCTTGCTTCTTGGAGGTATCTGTGTATTTGTTTATTGGTAGAGTCATTTTTTTATTAGTGATTGAGAGCACTTTGTGCA
>NW_027924326.1:0-226 GCF_054177405.1 Leptonychotes weddellii
AAGCCCGATGTGGGGCTCGATCCCAGAACCCTGGGATCATGACCTGAGCTGAAGGCAGACGCTTAATGACTGAGCCACCCAGGCGCCCCGGGTTTCATCCTTTTTTATGGCTGAGTAATATTCCGTTGAGAGAGCGAGAGAGAGAATTGCATCTTCTTATCCATTTATCCATTCTTCAATAGATGGACACTTGGTCTGCCTCCATATTTTGGCTATTGTAAATAAT
>NW_027924327.1:0-226 GCF_054177405.1 Leptonychotes weddellii
TGAGCCACCCAGGAGCTCCTAAAGGTATCTTTAAAAAAATTCAAGGGTCACCTGGGTGGCTCAGTCAGTTAAACATCTGCCTTCAGCTCAGGTCATGATCTCAGGGTCCTGGGATCGAGCCCCACATCAGGTTCCCTGCTCAGTGGGGAGCCTGCTTCCCCCTCTCCCTCTGTCCCTCCCCCTGCTCTTGCAAGCGAGCTCTCTCTCTCTCAGATAAATAAATAAA
>NW_027924328.1:0-226 GCF_054177405.1 Leptonychotes weddellii
TAATGCATATCTTGCTAAACATGCTGTTAGGTAACTGTTATTGACTTCTTAATGTATATTATTTAACTTTTGAGATATCATCTTAATTTTATTTGCAGCAACAAATACAAATTTTGTTACTCTATTTACTTTCATAGTAAAATGCTATATACTGTCTGCATCTAATCGCTCTCTCATTCACAGAAAGACACACACACAACCAAATGCAGACTTTTCCTATAGGAGA
>NW_027924329.1:0-1355 GCF_054177405.1 Leptonychotes weddellii
CCGGTGGGAAGCAATTTAGAGGGGCTAGGTAACCCTATGAGCGACACAAGAGAGACCACAAGCCAGCAAGTTCGCCAGAGAGAACCAGGAAAAGAAGCAGTGAAGAAGAGTCCTTTTAGGGTCACAGAAAACCTGAAAGACTGGCCACAAAAGCTATCCCTGCAGATTTAGTTCAATCAGACCGTGGGGCGATTCATGCGCAAGCGCATTATCAACAAGAGAGCAATGAGCTGGCCTTGAGTAGGCTTGACAGCCGGTCCGGTACCAGCAGAGACAGGCGGAGGAACAGAGTGATTAGGGAGAGAGACAGAAAGCTCTCCTGCAAGTGGTGTCACCCCAAGACTTCGTGCACGCCCGAGCCTGCACCCTGTGAGGAGCGCCCGGGGAGTTCACAACGCAGGGGACCCAGACACCCCCGGAAGAGTCTAGCCAAGACAGTAAACACACGCAAGCCTCCTACACCAAGCTGAACTGGAGTGACCAGAGCGGATACCCTTGCCTTATTTCTGTCCACGGGAGCAAGGCTTTCAGTCTTTTGTCATGAAACATGGCGCTAGCTGTGGGATTTCTTACCGGGTTATGGAGGGTTCTTTCTAGTTCCAGTCTGTTGAGTGTTTTTATTATGAGAGGGTGTTCAGTGCTGTCAAATGTTTTCTTTGAATCTCTTGTGCTGAGATACTGTCTCCAGAGCTTTCTTTAATTCTCTAAGTGTGATTTCCTTCAATTCTTTAAACATACTTATCATTGCTGCTTTCAAATCCAATATCCAGCACCTCTCGCAGGCTGTTCCTGTGGCCTGATTTTTTTTTCAGTATGTGGGTCACCCATTCTTGTGTCGAGGTAGGTCTTGTAGTTCTTGTGAAAAACTGGGCAGCTGAGGTAATATAGTGTAGCTAGTCTGCATACTGATTCCCCTTCTGCTTTTCTAGGCCTTGCTTTGCCGTCCTTTGCATGTCAATAAGAATACAGAAATTATTGAGACGCCTGGGTGGCTCAGTCAGTTAAGCATCGGCCTTCGGCTCAGGTCATGTTCCCAGGGTCCTGGGATCAAGCCCCGCATCAGTCTCCCTGCTCAGTGGGGAGCCTGCTTCTCCCTCTCCCTCTGCCTGCCACTCCCCCTGTTTGTACACTCTCTCTTTATCTCTCTCTCTCTCTGAAAAATAAATAAATAAAATCATTTTTAAAAAAGAATACAGAATTTATTTTTAGAACAAAATAGAAATTCTGCAATTGAAAAGTATAATAACTGAAATGAAAAATTGTACTAGTGGGGCTCAATGATAAATTTGAGCCAGTAGAAGAAAGAATCGGTGAATTTGAAGATGTAATAGTTATAAACATACGTGAACTTCACA
>NW_027924330.1:0-226 GCF_054177405.1 Leptonychotes weddellii
CCAAATACAAGGTAGGCTTTCAATAGATTGTTACCTACTGATGGATTAAGAGGAAAATTTTTCTTTTTTTTTTTTTTTTAAGATTTTTATTTATTTATTCATGAGAGACAGAGAGAGAGAGAGAGGCAGAGGGAGAAGCAGACTCCCAAGGAGCAGAGAGCCCGATGCGGGACTCGATCTCAGGACCCTGGGATCATGATCTGAGCTGAAGGCAGACGCTCAACCA
>NW_027924331.1:0-226 GCF_054177405.1 Leptonychotes weddellii
AAATAAATCTCAATAAATTAAAATAACTGAGAAACTGTATTTTTCAATGACAGTGGAATTAAAGTAGAAACCTACAGTAGAAATAAATTTGAGAAATTTCTAAACTTTTGCATAGAAAACAAAAATAGAGAAAACTGATGAAAACAAAAGTACGTCATTTGAAAAGATCACAATATTGCCAAACCTTAAAGTAGACTAACAAAACAAAAAAAGGAAGCCCATTAGC
>NW_027924332.1:0-226 GCF_054177405.1 Leptonychotes weddellii
GAGAGAGACATGCCTTGAAAAGATTTGGGGTGTGGCTCTTGGCACTTGGATTTAACTTGAATTAAGTACATAGAAAACTTTTGAGAGACCTCTACTGGCAAAAGTGCCCAGATTGAAAGATACTGAGACTGTTACAGATATAAAAAGACCCCTTGCTTCCCAGCTTTATATAGTCAGGAATTGAGCTAAAATAAAACCATATCAACCAACTCACTCCCCCCCAAAA
>NW_027924333.1:0-226 GCF_054177405.1 Leptonychotes weddellii
AAATCTGGCTGTCATTCAAACCTCCCAGAGAGGCTCCATCTACCGAGTGAGACCTTCCTGCAGCAGGGGTCAGAAACCGGCATTGGCGACAAGCTCCCAGGTGATTCCGATGCACACAAGCTGAGCCAGATCTGCTGCCTGGGGTCTCAGAATCCCTGGACTGATAACTAGTGAGGTCACAGCCACTCTGCTGTCTTCCATTTGTACAAGCCATGCTCACACAGGA
>NW_027924334.1:0-226 GCF_054177405.1 Leptonychotes weddellii
ATCTCTGTTTGAAATTTATTATCTTTATGACCAAGTAAAGAATACATTTTTGTTAATGTATCATATAGTTTTACATGAGACAAAACAATGCCAGATGCATATATATGTACATATACGATGCATTTATGTATACAAGATGCATTTAGGTATGATCTTGTTATTTTAATTATTCAGATCCTCTACTCCCTTGCATAGTTTCATCTACTGAATTGTCAAATTCTGAAAG
>NW_027924335.1:0-226 GCF_054177405.1 Leptonychotes weddellii
GCCGGGAGTCTATTTGTCTCCCTCTCCCTCTGCCCCTCCCCCTACTTGTGCTTTCTCTCAAATAAATAAATAAAATCTTTTTTAAAAAAATACTTCATTGTGAAGAATTTTAGCAACACATTTAAATTGTTAATTTTTTTGTAAAATTTGTTAGTTTAAAATGTAGTTTTTGAATGGCTTATTTATTTGGTTTTTAGACGTATTTTATTTGGATATATCTCATATA
>NW_027924336.1:0-226 GCF_054177405.1 Leptonychotes weddellii
AAATGCTAAATGGGTTTATTAGGGTCAAATTTTTTTTTTTAAAGATTTTATTTATTTATTTGACAGAGAGAGAGATAGCGAGAGCAGGAACAGAAGCAGGGGGAGTGGGAGAGGGAGAAGCAGGCTTCCCGTGGAGCAGGGAGCCCGATGTGGGACTCGATCCCAGGACCCTGGGACCATGACCTGAGCCGAAGGCAGACGCTTAACGACTGAGCCACCCAGGCGC
>NW_027924337.1:0-226 GCF_054177405.1 Leptonychotes weddellii
GTGATGGGTATTGAGGAGGGCACGTTGTGCATGGAGCACTGGGTGCTATGCACAAACAATGAATCATGGAACACGACATCTAAAACTAATGATGTAATGTATGGGGATTAACATAACAATAAAAAATAAAATAAAAGTAAACTAAAAAAAAAATAAAAAAATAACAGTCCCCCAAAATTTTAAAAATAAGGGGAAGGAAGGCTATTACAAGGCAATTCATCAAAGA
>NW_027924338.1:0-226 GCF_054177405.1 Leptonychotes weddellii
ATAAAAATCAATAAAAAATCAAGTCGATGGAAAATATAGGATAGGAATAGATTAGGTATAGGGAATGCAAATGACTAATAAACATAAAATGTCATTTTGCTAATCAAAAAATGTAAATGAAAATTGATAAAATCCAATTTTTCACTTGGCAAATGAATAAAGATGAAAAGATCCTCCATGCTTGTCAGGGTACCAAACATAAAAATATTTATGTCCATTGGCCTGA
>NW_027924339.1:0-226 GCF_054177405.1 Leptonychotes weddellii
AGTGAATGCCAGATTATTTTCTTCTTCTTTTTTTTTTTAAAGATTTTATTTATTTATTTGAGACAGAGAGAATGAGAGACAGAGAGCATGAGAGGGAGGAGGGTCAGAGGGAGAAGCAGACTCCCTGCCGAGCAGGGAGCCCGATGCGGGACTCGATCCCGGGACTCCAGGATCATGACCTGAGCCGAAGGCAGTCGCTCAACCAACTGAGCCACCCAGGCGCCCC
>NW_027924340.1:0-1355 GCF_054177405.1 Leptonychotes weddellii
GTTGGTGGAGAAAATCCTCCTGATCGTGACCTTGGCTGACCAAATAGTTTTCTACAGCAAATATTCTAACAAATGATAATAATATTCACAGACTGGATGTTGTTAAGTCAATAGCCTTTAGAGCTGTTGAAACAGAGTGCTCATTATAATATCAAAGCCGGCGGCTCTTCTCAGTAAACAGAATTAAGCTTGCCCTTTGGAGGACAAGATGCAGAATTGATTTGGCTTTAACTTAAATGTTACGTAACTGTGATATAAATATTTCATAATCTTTCCTCTTAATCTGTCTAAGCGAAGATAAACAAAAGGCCCTGTATCAATAGCTTCATGGTTTCTCAAATTTCAAGCAAGCCAGTCTGTGGATTCTGGTTCATTGTTTGCTTCTGGTGATGTGTAATTTACAGACGATAAAGAGCACAGCTCTTATGCGTGCAGCCTGATGAATCTACATATTGTGCTGGAAATTGTTGACCTATCAGGCCTAGCTGCCATCGTGTGAAATCCCTGCTTAGGAAGTTGGCGCTTGGCCGGAGGGGGCCACCTCTCCTAATCGCAAACGGTGGCTCACCGAGCCGACGCTGTTCATGCAGAGTATGGTCCATGCGGAACTCTTGCTTTCCTTCCTGGGGGTCTGGAATTTGGGTGTATGCTGGGCAGAGGGTGCCTGTGTGACCAGCCCCCAGTAAAAACTCTGGTGCTGTGTATCCTTGGTTGGCTACATTTCGGACATTTTGTCACAACCTGTTGTTGAGGAATTGGGTGCATCCCGTGTGACCGTACTGGGAGGAGACCCTTGGAAGCCGGTGCCTGGTTTCCTGCGGGCTTCATCCTTTGCACCTTTTCTCTTTGCTCATTATGCTCTGTGTCCTGTGCTATAATGCATGGGAGCCCTGAGTCTTCCCAGAGCATCATCGGACCTGGGGTGGGCTCAGGGGCCCAACGTACACATGTAGAAGTAGATCATTTCCCCCCTAAAGATGCTGTCTTACAGCCAGTACTTGCCAAGGACTTGCTCACCCATCTCGCTCTCCCTGTCCCCCCATCCCTGCCAGGCTTTGGGGAGCATCTTTCACTGGTCACTCTTCTAGAGAGAGCTCTGTTTGCATACCGAAGAACTGCTCTCTTTTTTTACACACAGCTTACTCACAAATGCATCTTTTTGTCTCCTGAAAATAGCTGCCTCTGACCCAGCAATGTCTTATCTTCTAGAACGTTCCTTAATGACATCATTTCTACTGACCCTGTTCCCTGATCCCCAGCACTTACCTCCCCATTCTTACTTTTAAAAACCTTGTGAATAGTGGCTTATTATAATGATGCACATTATTAAAACACTCTTGGGGGGGGGGTTCATA
>NW_027924341.1:0-226 GCF_054177405.1 Leptonychotes weddellii
TTCTGCATGGAGAACTGGGTGTTATACGCAAACAGTGAATCATGGAACACTACATCAAAAACTAATGATGTAATGTATGGTGATTAACATAACATAATAATCAAAAAAAAATGGGTACACATTTCCAATAAACAATTAGGAACATAAATCTGCAGCTGAAGAGGAAGAGGACTAGATACGGGAACAACTGATGACAGGTGGCAGCTTATCTGCAGAGACAATGCAA
>NW_027924342.1:0-226 GCF_054177405.1 Leptonychotes weddellii
GGCATGTGCACTTGATTAGAACCGCAGTGCCTCACCCAGTACCTTAAAATCCCAAGGTCTTTTAAAAACCAGAGGGAATGTTGATGCTTTGGTGTCAAAACTTGAGAGCCGACCCCGATCTGAACTAATCGAAGGCTACTGATGGGCTTTATTCTACTTGGAGTGAGTATGCCCACGTTCTCCTGTAGGAAGTTTCAGGGGGTGAGTTGGGGGGTGAAGGAATATA
>NW_027924343.1:0-226 GCF_054177405.1 Leptonychotes weddellii
CCATTCATCCATCCATCTACCATCCACCATCCATCCATCTACCATCCACCATCCATCCATCTACCATCTACCATCCATCCACCATCCATCCACCATCCACCATCCATCCATCCATCCATCTACCATCCATCCACCATCCATCCATCCACCATCCACCATCCATCCACCATCCACCATCCATCTATTTACCATCCACCATACATCCACCATCCACCATCCACCATCC
>NW_027924344.1:0-226 GCF_054177405.1 Leptonychotes weddellii
GGTCATGATCCTGGAGTCCCTGGATCGAGTCCCGCATCGGGCTCCCTGCTCGGCAGGGAGTCTGCTTCTCCCTCTCCCACTCCCCGTTTGTGTTCCCTCTCTCGCTGTGTCTTTCTCTGTCAAATAAATAAATAAAATCTTTAAAAAAAAATTCAACATTTTAATTAGATATTTAGATTGTATTTATATAAAAATTGCAATGAAAAAGCTATGTACCAAATCTCAA
>NW_027924345.1:0-226 GCF_054177405.1 Leptonychotes weddellii
CTTTGCTTTCCTCTGACTTGTGTTTCGGCCAATGAACTTCCTGCCTCAGGTCAGGAAGACCCCCTTCCAGATGTCACCACGCAGCCACAGCTAGGTCCTTTCCCCACGGGCTCCTAAGGGTGATCCTGCCACCACATGGCCTGAGCGTGGTCTGGATCATGACTTGGTACATTGATTAAAAAACACAGAAACCAACCCCCGTAGCTGTGGGAAGGAAGGCTTCTCA
>NW_027924346.1:0-226 GCF_054177405.1 Leptonychotes weddellii
CCCGGGCGCTGGGCCCGAGGAGGGCTCGGCCATGGGTCTGGGCCTGGGTCTGTGGGGTGGCCCAGAGTTTTCCTAAATCCTCCGTGGGTGTGGTGGGCTGACCCTGCACAGACAGCTGGAAACCGGAGAGAGGCGTTCCCTCTCCTCTGTCCACACAGAGAACACGCACTGAACACCCACCGGGGCACACAAGGTGAGCAGGATGAGCCCCGTCCTGCCGGGGGAC
>NW_027924347.1:0-226 GCF_054177405.1 Leptonychotes weddellii
GCCAGGACCCCGATTTCATCTTCATGCGGTTTTCAGATGAGGAAAATCGCACGGAGTTCTTCCCTTCCCTTGGCTCTATTTCCACCTCTCCCTCTCTGTCTCTTCCAGAGCGTTCTGGGAACCTAATACTGGGCAGGACCGAAAGGGGAGGCTGCCCTTCTCCTGCCGGTCCCTCCCGCCTGGGCGTCTTGGCAGCTCAGTCAGGCCGGGACGTTAGGGCCCGCGA
>NW_027924348.1:0-226 GCF_054177405.1 Leptonychotes weddellii
ACTGAAGACCCTCCTGCTCAGCCAGCCTGAAGGAGGCCCAGGAGCCTCCACGATGGCCCCACGGACCCCACTGCCTGGGGACAGGGGATGAACCGCCGCCCCAGACACACACACGGGACTGAACCGCCGCCCCAGAAAGCCGCTCCAGACGGCAGGTGTAAGACGCTCTCTGAGGCCAGCATTTCCATCAACAAAATGCTAACTCTGGTCATCTGTAGGTTACCAG
>NW_027924349.1:0-226 GCF_054177405.1 Leptonychotes weddellii
TAGCTCTGCATCAAAAATCCAGAGGCATTTTATCCTATTAAAATGTGCTGCAGAAACTTCAAATTTCATTGGTTTCTCTTGGTCATATGGCCATTGTCAGAGGTACTTGTGCCATGAACTGAACTAGCTAGAGACTCATTATTTTATGTCTCACTAGAATATTGCAGTTTTGGGATTACCTGGCTAATAGATCAAAATAATCAAGTATAGAAAGTGTGCCTTCCCA
>NW_027924350.1:0-226 GCF_054177405.1 Leptonychotes weddellii
AGAATTTCTACCAGCTGACTGGAGAGGTTTACAACAACAAACAGGTATTACATGAATGCAACCTTAAGTACTCTTTACTCATCCAAAATGCAAAAACGTATTTGGCAAAAATGATAATACACTATACAAAATATACATAAAAATATCATTTGTAAACAAGCAGCTAGTTGTGCTTTAAAGGAAACTGGACAGTTAAAAAGCAAAGGCTATAAACCTTGAACTACAT
>NW_027924351.1:0-1355 GCF_054177405.1 Leptonychotes weddellii
TCTATGTCAGCAAATTAGATAACCTGGGAGAAATGGATGCATTGCTAGAGATGTATCAACTACCAAAACTGAACCAGGAAGAAATAGAAAACCTGAACAGACCTATAACACTAAGGAAACTGAAGCAGTCATCAAAAATCTCCCAAAAAACAAAAGCCCAGGGCCAGATGGCTTCCCAGGGGAATTCTACCAAACATTTCAAGAAGAATTAATACCTATTCTTCTGAAACTGTTCCAAAAAATAGAAACGGAAGGACAACTTCCAAACTTGTTTTCTGAGGCCAGCATTACCTTGATCCCCAAACCAGACAAAGACCCCATCAAAAAGGAGAATTACAGACCAATATCCTTGATGAAAATGGATGCAAAAATTCTCTCCAAAATGCTAGCCAGTAGGATCCAACAGTACATTAAAAGGATTATTCACCACGACCAAGTGGGATTTATCCCTGGGCTGCAAAGTGGGTTCAACATCCGCAAATCAATCAACATGACACAATACATTAATAAAAGAAAGAACAAGAACCATATGATCCTCTCCATACATGCAGAAAAAGCATTTGACAAAGTTCAGCATCCTTTCTTAATCAAAACTCTTCAGAGTATAGGGATAGAGGATACATACCTCAATATCATAAAAGCCATCTATGAAAAAGCCACAGCAAATATCAGAGCAAAAAACTGAGAGCTTTCCCCCTAAGGTCAGGAACGTGGCAGGGATGTCCACTATCACCAGTGCTATTCAACATACTATTAAAAGCCCTAGCCAGAGCAATCAGACAACAAAAAGAAATAAAAGGCATCCATATTGGCAAAGGAAAAGTCAAACTCTCACTCTTTGCAGATGATGTGATACTTTATTTGGAAAACCCAAAAGACTCCACCCCAAAACTGTTAGAACTCGTACAGGATTCAGTAAAGTGGCAGGATATAAAAGCAATGCACAGAAATCAGTGGCATTCCTATACACCAACAACAAGACAGAAGAAAGAGAAATTAAGGAGTTGATCCCATTTACAACTGCACCCAAAACCATAAGATACCTAGGAACAGATCAACGAACCTGTTGTAACCAAAGAGGCAAAGGATCTGTACTCAGAAAACCATAAAATACTCATGAAAGAAATTGAGGAAGACACAAAGAAATGGAAAAACGTTCCATGCTCATGGATTGGAAGAACAAATATTGTGAAGATGTCAATGCTACCTAGAGCAATCTACACATTCAGTGCAATCCCAATCAAAATACCATCCACTTTTTTCAAAGAAATGGAACAAATAATCCTAAAATTTGTATGGAACCAGAAAAGACCCCGCATAGCCAGAGGAATGTTGAAAAAGAAAAGCAAAGCTGG
>NW_027924352.1:0-226 GCF_054177405.1 Leptonychotes weddellii
GTGGTGGGTATTGAGGCGGGCACATTATGCATGGAGCACTGGGTGTTATGCACAAACAATGAATCATGGAACACTACATCTAAAACTAATGATGTAATGTATGGGGATTAACATAAGAATAAAAAAAAAAAGAATATTGTCTCTGGAAATTTTATTCCAAGTAACCAGTATCCAATCATGTAACAGTAGTATAGTACTATTTTTTTTTAAGTATTTTGCTCTGTGA
>NW_027924353.1:0-226 GCF_054177405.1 Leptonychotes weddellii
AGGAAGTGGAATTGGGGAGAATAGAGCTTCTCAGGCTGTCCATGGAGGCGTCATCCAAGCCCCAGAATCCAGCTCTGGAACTGGGGAGCCATGGTATTGACAGGCCCAGTGCCCTCCCTCCAACAAGGACCATCTTTCCCTTCCCCCACCACCTTTAGGGCTCTAGAGGGACTCCACCTACCCTTGTACTGGGGGGGGGGTAAGGGGGGTCTGGCCAATCAGCAGA
>NW_027924354.1:0-226 GCF_054177405.1 Leptonychotes weddellii
AACAGATACACCCGTAAACAAGTTGGGCGGGGTCCCTGCCCCTGTGGGTCCCATATCCTGGTGAGAGAGACTGAAGCACACAGACAAGCGAACCAGCTACTCTCTGTCATTCTTTGGTGAAGCGTGGAGAACATCGGGGAAGAAAACTTCTGGAAAAACGCAGAACTCAAATGCTAACTCCAGGAGAAACCCTTCAGTGAGGTCCTGGCTCTTTGTGGGCAGAATG
>NW_027924355.1:0-226 GCF_054177405.1 Leptonychotes weddellii
AGACCCCATCACCGACTCTGCAGCACCCCACCCTGCCCCACAACAATCCATGCCTTCCAACACTAGAACAAACTTTTCAGAACATAAAACAAGAATATAGTCCTTATCAGAGGTGGAGACATTTAGAAGCTGTTCTGAATCAGAGTGAAGCTTGTACTTTGGAAAGTCAGCCTCATTCCTCAGCACTCACAGCCCCTAGTTCTCCAGGTTCCTCCACGATGAAGAA
>NW_027924356.1:0-226 GCF_054177405.1 Leptonychotes weddellii
TTCAGCCACTGATGGGCACTTAAGTTCCTGTATTTTCATTGTTGTACATAATCCTGCCGTGAACACGGGGTGCATATACCTGTTTCAGTTAGTGTTTTCATTTTCTTCAGATAAATACTCAGAAGGGGAATTGCTGGATCCTATGGTAGTTCTCTTTTTAATTTTTTTGAGGCACTTCTGTACTGTTTTCCATAGTGGCAGCACCAATTTGTACTCCCAGCAACAA
>NW_027924357.1:0-226 GCF_054177405.1 Leptonychotes weddellii
CAGGTCAAGGGAAGGCTGTTGTTCTCAGAACTGAAATGACCCTGAGCATTTGCAACTACTCATGAGTAGACAGGAGGATCCCCGCAGAAAGACTGAGCATAGTTCTGAAGACGTGAGTAAAAAATGCAACTTGAGGGGCGCCTGGGTGGCTCAGTCGGTTAAGCGACTGCCTTCGGCTCAGGTCATGATCCTGGAGTCCCGGGATCGAGTCCCGCATCGGGCTCCC
>NW_027924358.1:0-226 GCF_054177405.1 Leptonychotes weddellii
CGCCTGGGTGGCTCAGTTGGTTAAGCGACTGCCTTCGGCTCAGGTCATGATCCTGGAGTCCCGGGATCGAGTCCCACGTCGGGCTCCCTGCTCAGCGGGGGGTCTGCTTCTCCCTCTGACCCTCTCCCCTCTCGTGCTCTCTGTCTCTCATTCTCTCTCTCAAATAAATAAATAAAAAATCTTTAAAAAAAAAAAAAAAGAAAGAAAAATTCTCCAGTAACTATAG
>NW_027924359.1:0-226 GCF_054177405.1 Leptonychotes weddellii
CACTTTCTTTTGGGCAAGGAGTTTAATGCTCACAAAATGGGCACCTTGTTCTTGGGCCCAAGGCATTGCTTTACCTTGAGAGTGTTCTTCCAGCTCAGCACCAGATGCCACATGGCTCACTTTTATGTCCCTCCCTTTTCTTCCCACTTCCATGAGGATATCTCCGCATTTGCCACTCTGGGAATTGTTATTCATAGCTCTAATGTGGCCAATTGTTCCTCTGTCC
>NW_027924360.1:0-226 GCF_054177405.1 Leptonychotes weddellii
TAAATTACAAAATTTTTTAAATAAATATTTTTTTTAAAAAAAGGTATGCATACAGATCAGTGGGATTTAACTGAGAGCCCAGAATTAAACCCCTTCACCTATGGTCCACTGAATTTTGACAAGGGTCGACAACATTACATTGGGAGACAATTGGTTATCCATGTGCAGAGAAATGAAACCGGACCCTTACCTCATACCACATATAAACATTAGCTCAAAATAAGTA
>NW_027924361.1:0-226 GCF_054177405.1 Leptonychotes weddellii
ATGTTGACTAATTGAATTTAAATTAAAAAAAAGAAAATGTGAATCAAATGTAAATAAGACAAGCTGCTTTTTAATTAAGAAAACCAAAAGGCAAGATTTATGTACTCTGTGGAAATGATTACAAAATTTTATTGAGACATTGATCAAGCCTTCACAATATATGTCTCATTCTGGATGGGAAAACAAGATATGAAAACATACATTTTCCTCAAAATCAATGTGGAGG
>NW_027924362.1:0-1355 GCF_054177405.1 Leptonychotes weddellii
CCACCCCCCACCACTCCAGCAACCCTCAGTTTATTTCCTAAGATTAAGAATTCCTCATAACACTGAGGTCATATGATACAGTCTTTCTCTGATTGACTTATTTTGCTCAGCATAACAACCTCCAGTTCCATCCACGTCATTGCAAATAGCAAGATCTCATTCCTTTTGATGGCTGCATAATATTCCATTGTATATATATATACCACATCTTATTTATCCATTCATCTGTCAATGGACGTCTTCGCTCTTTCCACATTTTGTCTATTGTGGACACTGCTGCTATAAACATCGGGGTGCACGTACCACTTTGGATCACTACATTTGTATGTTTGGGGTAAATACCCAGTAGTGCAATGGCTGGATCATATGGTAGCTCTATTTTCAACTTTTTGAGGAACCTCCATACTGTTTTCCAGAGTGACTCCACCAGCTTGCATTCCCATCAACAGTATAGGAGGGTTCCCCTTTCTCCGCATCCCTGACTACATCTGTCGTTTCCTGACTTGTTAATTTTAGCCATTCTGACTTGTGTGAGGTGGTATCTCATTGAGGTTTTGATTTGGATTTCCCTGATGCCAAGCGATATTGAGCACTTTTTCATGTATCTGTTGGCCATTTGGATGTCTTCTATGGAAAAATGTCTGTTCATGTCTTCTGCCCATTTCTTGATTGGATCATTTGTTCTTTGGGTGTTGAGTTTGATAAGTTCTTTATGGATTTTAGATACTAGCCCTTTATCTGATATGTCATTTGCAAATATCTTCTCCTGTTCTGTTGGTTGTCTTAGGGTTTTGTTGACTGTTTCTTTTGCTGTGCAAAAGCTTTTTACCTTGATAAAGTTCTAATAGTTCATTTTTGCCCTTGCTTCCCTTGCCTTTGGTGATGGTTCTAAGAAGAAGTTGCTGCGGCTGTCGAAGAGGTTGCTGCCTGTGTTCTCCTTTAGGATTTTGATGGACTCCTGTCTCACATTGAGGTCTTTCAACCATTTGGAGTCTGTTTTTGTGTGTGCTGTAAGGAAATGGTCAGTTTTATTCTTCTGCATGTGGCTATCCAATTTTCCCACACCATTTGTTGAAGAGACTGTCTTTTTTCCATTGGACATTCTTTCCTGCTTTGTCGAAGATGAGTTGACCATAGAGTTGAGGGTCCATTTCTGGACTCTCTGTTCTGTTCCATTGATCTATGTGTCTGTTTCTGTGCCAGTACCATACTGTCTTGATGATGACAGCTTTGTAATAGAGCTTGATGTCTGGAATTGTGATGCCAGCAGCTTTGCTTTTCTTTTTCAACATTCCTCTGGTTATTCAGGGTCTTTTCTGGTTCCATACAAATTTGAGGATTATTTGTTCCATTTC
>NW_027924363.1:0-226 GCF_054177405.1 Leptonychotes weddellii
GACCTGAGCCAAAGGCAGACGCTTAACGACTGAGCCACCCACGTGCCCCCCATTTCACTTTTTAAATAATTTAAAATACTTTTTAAATTTTTAGAGAAAATGATTTTTCTAAATAGAAATATGCTAAATGTGACTAGTACAACAAAAATGATAGTCCAATAAAATGACAGAAAATTGGAAGAGGAAATAAAAATGTTTGTATAATTATTAAGTTATTTGTATACAA
>NW_027924364.1:0-226 GCF_054177405.1 Leptonychotes weddellii
GGGTGGCTGGGTTAGCCTGGTGATGGGTATTAAAGAGGGCACGTACTGAATGGAGCACTGGGTGTTATATGCAAACAATGAATCATGGAACACTACATCAAAAACTAATGATGTAATGTATGGTGATTAACATAACATAATAAAAAAATTAATGATGTAATGTATGGTGATTAACATAACATAATAAAATAAAATTTTTTAAAAAATTATGTACTATAATAAAAAC
>NW_027924365.1:0-226 GCF_054177405.1 Leptonychotes weddellii
AAGGCCCTTGGATGCAAATGTCTCAGAAAAGATCGGCTTACCTGGAAACGTGGGAGCGGATGCACGCTCTGCTCTGGAGGTTCTCCGTCACGTTTGGGGATGGAAGAGATGAAAGCCTTCTCGCTACCTGGCCCTACAATACATCCTGCCTGGCGACAAGCAGTGCCAACGCCACGAGTCACCCTCAGCCGGGTGCCTCCGGGCCCCATGGACGCCGGCCAGCCCC
>NW_027924366.1:0-226 GCF_054177405.1 Leptonychotes weddellii
TCACTGGGACACACTTGCTAGGAGCCGCACTGAACTGGGGTGTCACCTGCTGCACCCCTCACCCACTAAAACTCCCCTTGGGGTCCCGCTCACTGGTGAGGGGTCTGCCCGATTTGCTTGTGGTTTCGTTGCTGTTGCTAACTGCCCGCGGGGTACGCAGAGGGACAATACTGACACCATTCTCCGGATGGGAATGCTCCGAGGAAAACCGATGTCTTCTCCCTGA
>NW_027924367.1:0-226 GCF_054177405.1 Leptonychotes weddellii
CAGGAACGTGGCAGGTCACCAGGCCCGCCTGGGTCTGGGAGCACAGACAGGCCCACCTCAGACAGGCTGAGTCGGCAGCCCACTGGGCTCTGGAAAGACCCAGAGGGCAAGATGGGCAAGGAAGGGCTAGGCCCCTGCCTGCTCCCACAGTCCCCTCACTACCTGGGTGAGGGGCTTGATGCTGTGACCTGCAAAGTAGCTCCGTCCACCTAACCACTGAATCAGC
>NW_027924368.1:0-226 GCF_054177405.1 Leptonychotes weddellii
GGGAGACAAACCATCAGAGACTATGGACGCTGAGAAACAAACTGAGGGTTCTGGGAGGGGTGGGGGGATGGGTTAGCCTGGTGATGGGTATTAAAGAGGGCACGTATTGAACAGAGCATTGGGTGTTATACACAAACAATGAATCATGGAACACTACATCAAAAACTAATGTTGTAATGTATGGTGACTAACATAATAAAATAAAATTAAAAAAAATATATACACA
>NW_027924369.1:0-226 GCF_054177405.1 Leptonychotes weddellii
CGCCACGTGCCCTCCAGAACTGGGACTCGATCCCTCCCTCCCCAGATCTGTGGAACCACCACAGCACGCAGCTCTGCACCCCTGCCCAGAAATACCACTCACATTCAGCCTGTCGCCCCCATTTCTGTTGCCTGACTTTAGGCCCCAGTGATCTCTTTTGGGGGTTTCCATGCTACCTCCCAATTTGAATTCCTTCTTCCGGTATAGTTCTTTCACCAACCCATGC
>NW_027924370.1:0-226 GCF_054177405.1 Leptonychotes weddellii
CAAACCTGGTTCTGCCACTAATTTAGCATTGTAGCCTTGGGCAGGCCACTCAGGCTCTCTATGCCTCAATTTCACCTGTAAAATAAATATTTACAATATCCACCTCATAATGTTGTGGGGAATAAATGAGTTAATAGATGAAAGGCACCTAAAGCTGTGCTTGGCAAACATTAGCATTCGATATATGTGGGGATTTTTTGTAATGAATTCTGGATTTGTGATGTGG
>NW_027924371.1:0-226 GCF_054177405.1 Leptonychotes weddellii
AAATAGGCAGAGGAGCTGAATAGACATTTTTTTTTTCCAAAAAAGACATATAAATGGTCAACAAACACATGAAAAGATGCTTAATATCACTAATCATCATGGAAATGCAAATCAAAACCACAATGAGATATCACATCATACCTCTCAGAATGGCTAAAATTAAAAAAAAAATACAAGAAATAATAAGTGTTGACAAAGAAGTGAAGTAAAGAGAACTCTTGTAAAC
>NW_027924372.1:0-226 GCF_054177405.1 Leptonychotes weddellii
GATTGTGATAAAATACACATAACATGATATTTTCCATTTGAACCACTTTTAAGGGTGCCGTTTAGTTAAATACATTGACATTGTGGTTCACTCCATCTCCAGAACTCTTCATCTTGCAAAACTAAAACTCTGTACCCATTAAACAGCTCCTCATTCCTCCCTGACCCTAGCCCCTGGAAAGCACCATTATACTTCCTGTCTCTCTGAATTGAACGACTGAGGGTAC
>NW_027924373.1:0-1355 GCF_054177405.1 Leptonychotes weddellii
ATTGGGGTGCATATGGCCCTTCTTTTCACTACATCTGTGTCTTTGGGGTAAATATCCAGCAGTGTAATTGCTGAGTCATAGGGTAGCTCTATATTTAATTTTTTGAAGCACCTCCACACTGTTTTCCAAAGTGGCTGTACCAACTTGCATTCCCACCAACAGTGTAAGACGGTGCCCCTTTCTCCACAACCTCTCCAACATTTGTTGTTTCTTGCCTTGTCCATTTTGGCCATTCTAACTGGTGTAAAGTGGTATCTTAATGTGGTTTTGATTTGAATTTCCCTGATGGCTAATGATGATGAACATTTTTTCATGTGTCTGTTAGCCATTTGTATGTCTTCTTTGGAGAAGTGTCTGTTCATGTCTTCTGCCCATTTTTTGACTTGATTATTTGTTTTTTGGGTGTTGAGTTTGAGAAGTTCTTTATATATATTGGCTATCAGCCCTTTGTCTGTAGTATCATTTGTAAATATCTTCTCCCAATCTGTGGGTTGCCTCTTTGTTTTGCTGACTGTTTCCTTCGCAGTGCAGAAGCTTTTTATCTTGTTGAAGTCCCAAAAGTTCATTTTTGCTTTTGTTTCACTTGCCTTTGGAGATGTATCTTGAAAGAAGTTGCCGTGGCTGATGTCAAAGAGGTTATTGCCTATGTTCTCCTCTAGGATTTTGATGGATTCTTGTCTCACATTGAGGTCTTTCATCCATTTTGAGTTTATCTTTGTGTATGGTGTTAGAGAATGGTCGAGTTTCATTCTTCTGCATGTGACTGTCCAATTTTCCCAGCACCATTTATTGAAGAGACTGTCTTTTTTCCATTGCATATTTTTTCCTGCTTTGTCAAAGATTATTTGACCACAGAGTTGAGGGTCCATATTTGGGCTCTCTATTCTGTTCCACTGGTCTATGTGTCTGTTTTTGTGCCAATACCATGTTGGTGATCACTGCTTTGTAACATAGCTTGAAATTGAGCAACGTGATGCCCCCAACTTTGTTTTTCTTTTTCAATATTTCCTTGGCGATTTGGGGTATTTTCTGATTCCATACAAATTTTAGGATTGTTTGTTCCAACACTTTGAAAAATGTCATTGGAATTTGGATTGGGATGGCATTGAAGGTATAGATTGCTCTGGGTAGCATAGACATTTTAACAATGTTTATTCTTCCGATCCATGAGCATGGAATGTTTTTCCATCTCTTTGTGTCTTCTTCAATTTCTTTCATGAGTGTTCTGTAGTTCCTAGAGTATAGATCTTTTACCTCTTTGGTTAGGTTTATTCTGAGGTATCTTATGGATTTTGGTGCTATTGTAAATGGAATTGTTTCTCTAATTTCTCTTTCTACAGTTGCGTTGTTAGTGT
>NW_027924374.1:0-226 GCF_054177405.1 Leptonychotes weddellii
AAATATTAACAGATAATCCCAAGAACGGCTTATCATGTTACACACAGGATTGTGGAGGAAACAACTTAGTTTTGACTTGTGTTTTAATTTTTTTATTTTTATTTAAAATTTTATTTATTTATTTGACAGAGAGAGAAAGAGCACAAGTAGGCAGAGGGAGAAGGAGAAGCAGGCTCCCCGCTGAGCACAGAGCCCAACGCGGGGCTCCATCCCAGGACCCTGGGAT
>NW_027924375.1:0-226 GCF_054177405.1 Leptonychotes weddellii
CCGAAGGCAGTTGCTCAACCAACTGAGCCACCCAGGCACCCCGGCTTTGCTTTTTTTTAATGGCTGAATAATTTTCATCACACACACATACACACACACACACCCCATATCTATTTTTCCATCTATCCATTGGTGAACACTTAGGGTTTTTTGATTTCTTGGCTATTTTAAGTAATACTGCAGTAAACATGAGTGTGCACCTATCTTTTCAAATTAGTGTTTTGTC
>NW_027924376.1:0-226 GCF_054177405.1 Leptonychotes weddellii
GCTAAACCTGCAAAAGCTTTCAGTTCCAGAATGATGGTTCTCTCTTTAATAATCTATGCAAGATAACTACTGGGTATTTACCCCAAAGATACAAAAGTAGGGATCCGAAGGGGTACGTGCACCCCGATGTTTATAGCAGCAATGTCCACAATAGCCAAACTGTGGAAAGAGCCAAGATGTCCATTGACAGATGACTGGAGAAAGAAGATGTGGTATATATATACAA
>NW_027924377.1:0-226 GCF_054177405.1 Leptonychotes weddellii
AAGATCTGTCCACACAAAAACTAGTATGCGAATGTTCATAGTAACATTATTCATAATAGCCAAAAAATAAAATGTATGTCCTTACCATGGAATATAACTCAGCGATAAAAAGGAATGAAGTCCCGATAGCATGTTATATGGATGAACCAGGAAGATGTGAGAGAAGCCGACCAGGCATGATTTCACCTCCATGAAATAGACAAAGTAGACAAATAAAGTAGATTAC
>NW_027924378.1:0-226 GCF_054177405.1 Leptonychotes weddellii
AAACCAGGATGTCCTTCCATAAATGAATCCATAAGCAAACTGAGTGCATCCATGTGAAGGAAGCAGAATATGCCACGCAAAATATGCCCCTTTGGCACAAGGGTTATTTGGGCTGATTAATTTTAAGAAACAGAGGACATGGGAGAATCTCTGAAAACTGGGTAAAAGTTGCCATTTGGTGAGTGAAATGTACACTTATAAAGGAAAGCTCCACTTGTAAGCCTGT
>NW_027924379.1:0-226 GCF_054177405.1 Leptonychotes weddellii
AGGATGCAGCTGAGTATGTATTGTATGATAGGAATCCCCCAAACCCTTTTTTAAAAATTTTTTATTGTTATGTTAATCACCATGCATTACATCATTAGTTTTTGGTGTAGTGTTCCGTGATTCATTGTTTGTGCATAACACCCAGTGCTCCATGCAGAACGTGCCCTCTTTAATACCCATCACCAGGCTAACCCATCCTCCCACCCCCCCTCCCCTCTAGAACCCT
>NW_027924380.1:0-226 GCF_054177405.1 Leptonychotes weddellii
ATTATTTATATCTGGAGAACTTTGATGGAATCACAGACTCAGATCAACCTTTTTCCTGATTAGTTCTCTCCTTGGGGAGTTAAGCCAATGACTCTGGTCTCTACAGCTTGACCTGAACCCCACAGATCAGGCAGAATTTTCTCAGTTTCTTCAGAGCTGTGTGGTTCTTTCACAGCCCGGATTCTATTTTTTTTTTTTTTAAGATTTTATTTATTTATTTGAGCGA
>NW_027924381.1:0-226 GCF_054177405.1 Leptonychotes weddellii
AAACTTTTTTTTAAATATGCAGTTTTTATTGCATTCTAAGTTGGCAATTTATTTTGTTAATATTTTAGTTGGTAAGAAGAAAGACATCCCTAAGTGTTAGGAAGGTATTTTTAAAACCCTTGAAAGATACGAAAACAATGGATCATGGATCACCACATCAAAAACTAATGTATTGTGTGGTGACTAACATAACATAATAAAATTTAAAAGAGTTCAAAAAAAAAAA
>NW_027924382.1:0-226 GCF_054177405.1 Leptonychotes weddellii
CCATTCATCCATCCATCTACCATCCACCATCCATCCATCTACCATCCACCATCCATCCATCTACCATCTACCATCCATCCACCATCCATCCACCATCCACCATCCATCCATCCATCCATCTACCATCCATCCACCATCCATCCATCCACCATCCACCATCCATCCACCATCCACCATCCATCTATTTACCATCCACCATCCATCCACCATCCACCATCCACCATCC
>NW_027924383.1:0-226 GCF_054177405.1 Leptonychotes weddellii
ATAAGAAAGAAAGAGAAACTTATATAGATATATAGTATATATTTAATAAGTTGATATATATTATTATATATTATACTGTATAATTATACAATCATGTTAATATATAATAATGTATATATAATAAAATAAAAATAACATGTAGTAGGAATGCAATGATGGGAAAATATATATAACATATAAAAATTAAAATTAAAAAATAATAAAAATGAATTTAAGAAATAAGAAA
>NW_027924384.1:0-226 GCF_054177405.1 Leptonychotes weddellii
ACTGCGGTCTCTCTGCTCTGAGGCAGAGGGTTGGAAACAGTCTCTTCTGCTCTGACTTGCGGAAGAGACGCAGAAAGCCGCCAGGGAAAGCCACCAGAGAACAAAAGCCCCAAAAACTGAACCCCGCTGAGCCCATCCCCTGCCACAGGGGTGCAGGGCAAGTCCACCCAAACAGGGTTGCCTGAGTAACAGTGAGGCTGGCTCCTCCCACAGAAGACAGGCTGGG
>NW_027924385.1:0-226 GCF_054177405.1 Leptonychotes weddellii
TGAATACTTAAAAAAAAATGGCTTCTCGGGCGCCTGGGTGGCTCAGTTGGTTAAGCGACTGCCTTCGGCTCAGGTCATGATCCTGGAGTCCCGGGATCGAGTCCCGCATCAGGCTCCCTGCTCGGCAGGGAGTCTGCTTCTCCCTCTGACCCTCCTCCCTCTCATGCTCTCTGTCTCTCATTCTCTCTGTCTCAAATAAATAAATAAAATCTTTAAAAAAAAAAAA
>NW_027924386.1:0-226 GCF_054177405.1 Leptonychotes weddellii
ACCATACACTTTAAATGACAGACGTCTGTGTGACCCTCATCATTAAGGCAGAATTCCTTAAAGCTCCAAACAGCAGCTATGCATTTTATTCAGTTATCGAAATAAAATACTTGATTTGTTCCCAGAAACTGCCATATTGTCTTATCTTTGGGAAATTAAACAGCTTTGCCTTTCCTATTTTATGCTCTCTTAATCTCTGCATTAACATAGAATATTCACTGTGGCA
>NW_027924387.1:0-226 GCF_054177405.1 Leptonychotes weddellii
CATTCCCCCTGTGTGAATAAGAAACCAGAAAGGGGGCCATGACAGGACCTCACCCCATCCCTGAACTGAGCAGGTACCTTGCTGAAAGGGTTCTTGCTGATAGCAACCAAAAATAATACTTCCTTTAAAAATAGTTTCATTTTGGGGGGCACCTGGGTAGTTCAGTTGGTTAAGTGTTCGACTCTTGATTTCGGCTCAGGTCATGATCTCAGCGTTGTGAGATCTA
>NW_027924388.1:0-226 GCF_054177405.1 Leptonychotes weddellii
CAATCTCCTCCTCTACCAAGGATCTCTGAGCCCACCTGTAGCCTGCAGCTGTTCACCTAGAACCTTCTCTCTCTACTGTCACAACCCACATCGTCCACACCAGCAAAAGTCCCCCAGCCGCTCTCCTGGCTCCACCCTGGAACCAGATGGAGCTTTCTATGACACAACTGTGATTGTCCAACTCCTCTAGATCACCAGCGGAACAGGCAAAACAAAGCAAAAACTG
>NW_027924389.1:0-226 GCF_054177405.1 Leptonychotes weddellii
CCCCCCCCCCCCCCCCCCCCCCGAGGCGGTAGCCTGGTGGTGGGTATTGAGGAGGGCACGTTCTGCATGGAGCACTGGGTGTTATGCACAAACAATGAATCATGGAACACTACATCTAAAACTAATGATGTATGGGGATTAACATAACAATAAAAAAATAAAAAAAAATGTCACCCAATGTCCATAAGATCTCCCAGACTTGGAGTGAAATCTCACCCAATGTCCA
>NW_027924390.1:0-226 GCF_054177405.1 Leptonychotes weddellii
CACATTTTCTCAGGGTCGTGGGCAGGTGTCAGGTGCTCGGGGATCTCCCTCCCCAGGGAACCAACCACATTCCTGTCCCGGATCCATCACAAGGGACAGTCCCTTCATCTCTCTACATTTCCGTGCCCTCCACTGTAAACTATGGCTTACAGCCCCTGCTTCCCCTCCAACGGTGCTGGTGTGGGGATTACAGGAGGAGATGATACATATTCTCGGTGAGCTGTAA
>NW_027924391.1:0-226 GCF_054177405.1 Leptonychotes weddellii
CACCCCCGCTCATGTCTCTCTCTCTCTCCAATAAATAAATAAAATCTTTAAAAAAAAAAAAAGAAAACTCTTGTAAAAAAAAAAAAAAGAACAAATAGAAGTGAAGCTCAGAATTGATGCTTAGGATTCAACACTGGATGATCAGAAAACAGTGATGGTGATAATATGGTTTTGATGCTGGCTAGTTATGGTGAAGTTGATCAGCTGTACCTTAGAGTTTGAGATG
>NW_027924392.1:0-226 GCF_054177405.1 Leptonychotes weddellii
ACAAAGACTAAGAAGTTTGTGGTTACCTTAATGTCTCTACTGGATGGGCTGACCAAGGCATTGGGGACCTACAGTGATGGCACTTAAAGCAATAAACTGCTTGCAGACTTTGAAGATAATGTTACATTACAGGATCATTATAGCTTTGGGCCATTTTCACCAAGCAGAGTCCAACCTTCGTCTCAAAATAGCTGTTGTCTTTTAATGCCTCCAGGGGACAATGGCC
>NW_027924393.1:0-226 GCF_054177405.1 Leptonychotes weddellii
AGCACAGGTACTGCCTTTACAGTATTAACCAAGTCTTGTCAACTGAAACTTTTCTCCTCTGTTTACACTGGTCAGTTTTCATTTAACTTTTTTTTTTTTTTAAGATTTTATTTATTTATTTGACAGAGAGAGACATAGTGAGAGCAGGAACACAAGCAGGGGGAGTGGGAGAGGGAGAGGCAGGCTTCCCGCGGAGCAGGGAGCCCGATGCGGGGCTCGATCCCAG
>NW_027924394.1:0-1355 GCF_054177405.1 Leptonychotes weddellii
TGGCATTTTGGTTAATATAACTGCGGCTCAATTAAACCTGTGTGGTGTGCGGCAAGGCGTACAGTAAGTGCTGAGCACACGTGGGCCGAGTGACTAACTTGCTGGATAGAATGTACAGTAAACTAGTGTTTCAGGGTGTCTACAAGGCACAGCAAAGGCAAGTTTGATGAGGCCACATCACAAACTGCCAAGACTCTGGATTCAAACCAGTGGTATGGTGGTAAACATTTAATAAGCTTTCTGGTGGTAGGGCGGTATGGAAAAACCCAGATTTGTAGCACTTTCTGACTGCTGTGGTGTGAATCCCCTCACCAGGGCTGATTTCAATCTATTAACATGGCCACGGGCTTTAGAGCTGACAGAAGATGCACATACCAGTCTCCTCCAGCACACCCTTGACTCATCTTCCTTTTCAGGCTCAGAGGTCTGGCCAGTAGTGATGCTGCAATGACAGTAGCCAAGGTTGGATACAGTCTGGGGATTTTGATGGCCTAGTTTTCCGTGTCTCCATCAGGCCATCCTTCTAGAAGGTTAGGCTGGTGTTTCCAGGTTCATGATCGGCCCAGCATGGAAGATGCTTGAAGCATTTCTTTTGGTCGTGTTTAATTCTGCATCTCTTGCCCAGACACAGCCAGTAGAGTGCCCTGGACCTCAGAATTAACAGCTAAACACTTGGTAATGAAAGCCGCCTACATTCTGAATTCAAACAGCTGCTTGAAATGCATAGGGGAAAAAAAATCAGTTGTACCAGCTTTTTGATGTCATGCAGAAAGCCAACAGTAGCTTTATTGGATTTGAATAGCTATGCTTCTAAAAACCAAGTTAGGTCCAACAGGTCTGGGTACGTGACCGACAACAATACAGGTATCATTAACACCATGGAAATCCCCACCTACAGTGGCTGCTTGTGTTCATTCACTTCATGAACGCTATCAGCATGAGCAAAATGCTTAGGAGTGTTAAATAAGAGGAATCCAGGAAACAGACCAGGATTTAAGACTTAGCATTGTGACCTTTGGTCTCCATTGGCCTCAGTATGCTCATCTATAAAGTGGGAACCATCATCATCACCATCATCATCATCATCATCATCATCATCATCATCATCATCATCTCCCTCTCCTAGGGCAGTTATGAGGCTTACAAGTCACTGGGCGCACAGGAAGGTCCCCAGTGTTGAATTGGTGATGCCTAAGGAGCCGGGATGACTTAGTAACGGTAGAAGCCTTGTGATTCTTTCCTGGTTAGTTCTGCTTTGGTGCTTCATCTTTATGCTGAATATTCATGTTTGTGAAGCAGGCTATATTATTTGAGTTGATGCTTACAAGAATCCTGTGATACAGACACTTCCCCAA
>NW_027924395.1:0-226 GCF_054177405.1 Leptonychotes weddellii
ATTTTATTTATTTATTTATTTGAGAATGAGAGAGAGAGAGAGAGAGCACATGAGAGGGGGGAGGGTCAGAGGGAGAAGCAGACTCCCGGCCGAGCAGGGAGCCCGATGCGGGACTCGATCCCGGGACTCCAGCATCATGACCTGAGCCACCCAGGCGCCCGATCACCAACATTACCAATGTTGATTTTAAAGATTTTAAAAATACCTTGGCCAAATATTTTTTCAA
>NW_027924396.1:0-226 GCF_054177405.1 Leptonychotes weddellii
TATGATCTTTTATGGAGAATTAAGTGTACATGAGAAGAATGTGTAAAGTACTGTTTTTTTAATGGAATGTTCTGTAGATCCAGTGGGTGTAACATGTCATTCAAAGCTACTGTTTCCTTGTTGATTTTTTGGTCTGAATGATCTATCTATTGATGTAAGTGCAATGTTAAATTTCCCTCCTTTTATTGTATTACATTCAGTTTCTTTATTATTGTTAATAGTTGCA
>NW_027924397.1:0-226 GCF_054177405.1 Leptonychotes weddellii
GCTAAGTTTTAGGAATAGTTCTATCCTCTATTTTTCCTAAAAAGTAATTTTAGGGAATGTGCATGCCTTTTTGTTTTAATGTTAAAAACTACATCATTTCACTAAACATTTTGCTCATTAACAAAATTGAAATAGAAGTATTTCAGTTTTCAGTTTTGATTTTTTTGATTTTTTCAGGAAAACTAGGAAGCTAAAAAAGACAAAAACAAACAAAAATATAATTAAA
>NW_027924398.1:0-226 GCF_054177405.1 Leptonychotes weddellii
AGGATCATCATATAATCCATGTCTTTTAATCTGTATTTGATTGTGTACCACGTGGGAAAGTGTGGAGAGCAAGATTATTTATCAAGCAATATGAGACACTTGGAGGTACTGTGTTAAAGCCCAGAATTATAAAAATTATGGCATAATACATTCATGAAGGCAATACTGTTATTTTTTTTAAAGATTTTATTTATTTATTTGAGAGAGTGAGAGCCAGAGAGCAGGA
>NW_027924399.1:0-226 GCF_054177405.1 Leptonychotes weddellii
AAAATCCAATCTCCCCTCACACCCTGGTCGCAGCCACGCTGGTCCAGGGCCACCACCTTCTGTGGTCTTTCTCCTGGATTAAGGCAAAAGGCTCCTAACCGGTCTTCCCGTGCCTACGCCTGTCCCCCCCACCACCCCCAGGCTATTCACACACAGCACCTGGAGGGATCCTTGACATACAAAGACCACCTCAGGGCTCGCCTCTGCTCCCAAACCTGCCATGGCA
>NW_027924400.1:0-226 GCF_054177405.1 Leptonychotes weddellii
AGAGGATTATCTTCATTTGTACTTGGGTTTGCTGTTAATGTATAGCTTTTGATTAGTGTATATATCTTTACAAATACAAATAACATTTCATTTTAAAATCCATCTTGTATTTAGATATCTATTTAATAGTTTCTATAAAGAAAAGTTTTTTGTTCAATTACATGATTTATAATTTACTTTTATTGTATATGTAATCTGATAGAGTGAAAGTTTAAAGTGCTTCCCT
>NW_027924401.1:0-226 GCF_054177405.1 Leptonychotes weddellii
AACAATGATTCATGGAACACTTCATCTAGAACTAATGATGTAATGTATGGGGATTAACATAAGAATAAAAAAAAAAAAAAAAAGAATCAATGGTAAGGAATTTTAAAGGCAACCGGGGGGAAAGGATGTGACCTATACCCATCAGGGTATCAGCAGATTTCCCGGGAGAAACTACAGACCAGAAGAGTGGGATGATATATCCAAAGTACTGACAGATAAAAACCAC
>NW_027924402.1:0-226 GCF_054177405.1 Leptonychotes weddellii
GCAATGGCAGACCTAAGAGGGTATGAATAAGAGTAAGAAGAAAGGAAGTTCCACCCTTCACAGAAATTAACTCAAAATGGATCATGGACCTAAATGTAAAACACAAAACTATTCCTAGAAGACAACTAAAAAATTGGAGGTAAAAATATACAATGAAGGGGGGCGGAGCAAGATGTCGGAGGAGTAGGAGACCTGGATTCCGTCTCCTCTCGGGAATTCAGCTGGA
>NW_027924403.1:0-226 GCF_054177405.1 Leptonychotes weddellii
CGTCTGGGTGGCTCAGTTGGTTGGGCAACTGCCTTCGGCTCGGGTCATGATCCTGGAGTCCCTGGATCGAGTCCCGCATCGGGCTCCCTGCTCAGCTAGGAATCTGCTTCTCCCTCTAGCCCTCCCCCCGTCATGTACTCTCTCTCTCATTCTCGCTCTCTCAAATAAATAAATCTTTAAAAATAAAGAAAAAAAAAAAGAGCCAGCCGCTTAAACGACCAAGCCA
>NW_027924404.1:0-1355 GCF_054177405.1 Leptonychotes weddellii
AATGCACGCGTGCCTAAGGTTACACTGACGGGCAAACCTCTGGGACTCGGAAGGACTTGTGTGTTCTAAAATAACTAGGGTGGAGTTCGAGAATCTGCATCCCTCCATTTGCTGAAGGGCAAATACAGATGACCCAGGGGACATGCTCAGGCCGGGCGAGTCAGCAGCAAAGTGGCAGCTGCAGCCCCGCCCTCGCCGCAAAGGCCACAGACAGGAGCGGGAAGGAGGACCATCCGAGAGGTCGCTGCTCCCCCAGAAGCCACGAGCGATTAACTCGGAGTTTGCCGGCCGCTGACACTCTGCCCGGAGCCCCCGGCAGCTGCTCCCACGCCCTGGGTCTCAGCCCCCGAACCCCCTCCTCGGGGGACCCCCGATCTAATGGGAACCCCGCCATCACGCCCCCGCGGTTTACTTGCCTCCATGTGCTGGTCACGCTGAACTTTCTGGGTCCCGCGTCTGTGTACCTGCTTCTTCTTTGTCGGCCCCCCGCGAGGACAGCAGCTCCCCACCCGGCTTGTCCCCGGAACCCCCGCCCCTCGCTCCGGGTCCCACACCCACTGGGCGCTCCGTAAGCCTCTGTGGCATGAATGGTCAGGGGAAACCCACCGTATGACCCTCCGGGGACTTGTAAAGTCACACTGGACATTGCGGTTCTTAGAGCACTTGCAAGTACCACTTGCTATCGCCTCGGGGGCCGAGGGGCTGCCTGACGTGAAAACAGGTATAACGACAGGAGGGTGGCCCAGTTAGTTTTCCCAAAGCCCCTCAGGCTGCTCTAGACTTCAGTAAAAATGTTGTGTTTCTTTCTTTTGAATCGTGTTCATTGAATCACTCCGTAAAGATGGAATATAGCAGTTATTTGCCTTTTCTTTTCTCCCCTTAGCACGCAACATGATTTTTTAAAAAGTTGGTTAGTCTCTGAGCCCCCTTCTCTGCCTCGGGAGGACCATGGCGGAGCATTCCAGGCGGGGCGGCCACCCAGGAGTTTGGAGTCCAGTGAGCGCAGCCCTAGTCCGCTGTCTGCTCCCGCTGTCTGCCCAGGTCACAGCACAGCCAGGATCTTGCTGCTGCCTGCCGCCCTCTGAGATGGGGAGAGTGAGGAAGTGACCCCCGGTTTCCACCAGCTTTGACCTTTACTCATGGGGGGATCCCAGCCAGGGTCAGAGGCATCGTGCTGGGGACAGGTCCTGGGGTGGCCGTTGGCGCTGTGGCCCCGCCGCCTCCTGTGAGTGGGGACCCATCTGTTCTCCCTGGAGGGTTTGATCCGTCTGCCCCAACAGCAAACTTCCCGTGCGTTCCTCGGCCCACACCCCAAGGACGCCCTGGTCCCCGCCCTCCGAGCCTGGTGCCCTGCT
>NW_027924405.1:0-226 GCF_054177405.1 Leptonychotes weddellii
GGCTCGGTAGGTTGAGCATCCAACTCCTGATTTTGGCTCAGGTCGTGATCTCAGGGTCATGGGATCAAGCCCTGGGTAGGGCTCTGTGCTCAGCGGGGAGTCTGCTTTTCTCCCCCTCATTCCGCCCCTCCCCCTGCTAGCGTTCTCTCTCTCTTTCTCTCTAAAATAAAAAATAAATCTTTAAAAAATAAAAATAAAATTTTACTGGGTTAAAAGATCCACTCAA
>NW_027924406.1:0-226 GCF_054177405.1 Leptonychotes weddellii
CAGCTTCATGAATCACTGAGGCCCACCTGCCACCTTCTCCTTAGAATCTGCCTTTCCCACCTCATTGTCTCTGGTCAAATCTAGTTTGTGCCTTTCTGCCCAGTTCCTTTGGATATCATGCTCATTTGGACTCTCTGGTCTTAAACCATACCTCTGTCCATGGACTTCTTTTTGGATCCCACACTCTCCCACCCTCCATACTTCATGCTGAAGTCTTAGGTTACTG
>NW_027924407.1:0-226 GCF_054177405.1 Leptonychotes weddellii
GCGCCTGGGTGGCTCAGTTGGTTAAGCGACTGCCTTCAGCTCAGGTCATGATCCTGGAGTCCCAGGATCGAGTCCCGCATCGGGCTCCCTGCTCGGCAGGGAGTCTGCTTCTCCCTCTGACCCTCCTCCCTCTCATGCTCTCTGTCTCTCATTCTCTCTGTCTCAAATAAATAAATAAAATCTTAAAAAAAAAAAAAAAAAAGAACTGTGGACCAGCGTGGTCCCA
>NW_027924408.1:0-226 GCF_054177405.1 Leptonychotes weddellii
AGGAAGTGGAATTGGGGAGAATAGAGCTTCTCAGGCTGTCCATGGAGGCGTCATCCAAGCCCCAGAATCCAGCTCTGGAACTGGGGAGCCATGGTATTGACAGGCCCAGTGCCCTCCCTCCAACAAGGACCATCTTTCCCTTCCCCCACCACCTTTAGGGCTCTAGAGGGACTCCACCTACCCTTGTACTGGGGGGGGGTAAGGGGGGTCTGGCCAATCAGCAGAC
>NW_027924409.1:0-226 GCF_054177405.1 Leptonychotes weddellii
CAGAGGTGAAAGAGAATTTAGAGAGTATCTGACATTTAGTTTGTATTCTAATTTATGTGTTTATAGCTATGATGCCCTTGGGCAAGCAACTTTTATACTTCCATTATAATGTTTCCCTACTCTTTCTAGAAAGAGATTCAGATATATAGCAAAAAGTGTTTCTTGGTGGTAAGAGCATCTGGATTCTTTAAGAACACTCTTGTCTACTAACATTTTATATCCAACA
>NW_027924410.1:0-226 GCF_054177405.1 Leptonychotes weddellii
TAAAAAAAATCTTTTTTTCCCCAATATATTTTACTTTATTTTTATTTTATTTTATTTTATTATGTTATGTTAATCACCATACATCACATCATTAGTTCTGATGTAGTGTTCCATGATTCATTCATTCATTCGTTTGTGTATAACACCCAGTGCTCCATTCAGTACGTGCCCTCTTTAATACCCATCACCAGGCTAACCCATCCCCCTCCCCCTCCTCCCCTCTAGA
>NW_027924411.1:0-226 GCF_054177405.1 Leptonychotes weddellii
TCTGTCAAAAAATAAATAAAATCTTTAAAAAAAAAAAAATGATTCATTCTTTTGGACATCAAAATCCTTTTATTTCTCAAGACACTCCTATGAAAGTGTTAATATGCCTGAGTCATCGACTAACAAACAGCTCAATAAAAGTCACAGGTGGCAAGGATTATCCAGCTAGGGTGGAGAAGGAGAAGCAAAGACCCGTGCAGATGGGCACAATACAGGGCAGGGAAAA
>NW_027924412.1:0-226 GCF_054177405.1 Leptonychotes weddellii
AAAGGACATCCAGCTCTGGGTAGTGAATTGCAGTTAATCTCATAGGACACAATCATTGCACAAAACATATAGAAGCACCTAATGTCAAATTTGCCTACTACGGAAAATGGTCAGTGTGGAACAGAGCTTGCTTGAGTGGATGATAATGATAATTCTGGTCACTGCGTCATTTAATTTTCAAAATAACCCGTGAGGTAGGTACTCTGATGATCCCCACTTGACAGAT
>NW_027924413.1:0-226 GCF_054177405.1 Leptonychotes weddellii
TGTTTCAGAGGTACAGATCTGAGATTCAGCGGGGGAAATCGGAGGGGTAGACGAACCATGAGAGATGATGGACTCTGAAAAACAAACAGGGTTCTAGAGGGGAGGGGGGTGGGAGGATGGGTTAGCCTGGTGGTGGGTATTGAGGAGGGCACATTCTGCATGGAGCACTGGGTGTTATGCACAAACAATGAATCATGGAACACTTCATCTAAAACTAATGATGTAA
>NW_027924414.1:0-226 GCF_054177405.1 Leptonychotes weddellii
GGACCTCTCAGGGTTGGTGGGCGCGGGCTCCTCAGGCTCAGAGCTCAGTCCCTCAGGGCGGCCCCCACATCAACACTGCTGTCCGCACCGCTGTCTGACGTGGCTACGGATTGGGGGTTCCCGTGACCCCCTCCTCGGGGTTGATGATTTGCTAGGACGGCTCACAGAACTCAGGGAAACACTTTACTTTCTAGATTACGGGGTTATTAGAAAGGATGCAAGTGAA
>NW_027924415.1:0-1355 GCF_054177405.1 Leptonychotes weddellii
ACTGGGTGTTATACACAAACAATGAATCATGGAACACTACATCAAAAACTAATGATGTAATGTATGGTGATTAACATAACATAAAAAAAAAAGATATATTGATGTTTTAACAAAGCCCCAACCTCAGAATATGACCTTATTTGGAAATAAGGTAACTGCAGATTAACTAGTTAAGATGAAATCATACTGGATTAGGGTGGGCTCTTAATCCAATTCGATTTAGTGTCCTTACAAGAAGATTGCCATGTGAAGACACAGAGATACAGGGAAAATGCAGGTGAAGATGGAGACAGAGACTGGAGTGATGCACCCACAAGCCAAGGAATGTCAAGGATTGCTCACTGTCATAAGAATCTAAGAGAGAAATATGGGACAGGTATCCCCTCAGAGCCCTCAAAAGAACTCTTTTCATACCTTGATTTTTGACTTCTAGCCTCCAGAACAGTGAGAGAATAAATTTCTGTTGTTTTAAGCCATCCGGTTTGTGGTCCTTTGTTACAACACTCCTAGGAAACTAATACGTATGCTATGTCCCTCTCACATTGAATGGCCTTCCTTTTCAGAGCCTAGCCCACACTGTTCTCAGTTCAGAATGTTTTCCACACCTCCCTCCAAATCCACTCTTTGGCAAATGTGACTTGGTTTCAGGATCTCCTTTTGGATGAAACCATCTCTGCTTTTCCTTTTAGCTTCAGGAAGTGGGCAGCATGGATCCTCATTTTTCCCATTGTAAACAGGAAAATTGATATCCTATAATTACCATCTCTCCCTCAACATACTATGAGATTTTTGAAAAGAACAGAGATAACATCTTACTCCTCTTTGTATACCCATTGCCAAGTGATAGTGAGAATGTAGTCTGCTAAGTAACAAAATCTTAACACATCCCAAAAAAGTGCATGACATAGTATACAAACTTTGGAATGACTTGAGTTAGGCAGACCAGATTGGGTTTAAAATCCAGACTCCACCACTTAGCAGTTGCTGGGTAATCTTGGGCAAACTGCACACGCTCTCTGTACCTCAAGATGTTCATCTATAAGACAGAGATTATAATTTCTTTCTGGTGGGTTATAAGAAATTGATGAGGTATCATATGTGACTATAACTACACACCTAATAGGCATTTAGTAAATAAATAAATATATATGTGTAAATATTTATATATATATAAATATATAATCATTATATTTCGTTGGACCTATACATAAGACTATAAAGATAAAATTAGTATAAATATCTAGAAATAAAAGGCAATTATTATAAAACTTATTTTCAAAAATGAGACCTACTTCACTTACAAATTACTGACAGAACCATATAAAGAATCTTTGAATTTCCATTAAAATAACCAC
>NW_027924416.1:0-226 GCF_054177405.1 Leptonychotes weddellii
ACGGGCACTTCGACCTGGCCGCTGGCTGCTTCGTCGCCCCGCTGCGCGGCCTCTACTTCTTCAGCCTCAACGTACACAGCTGGAACTTCAAGGAGACGTACGTGCACGTGGTGCACAACGAGGAGGCGGCCGTCATCCTGTACGCGCAGCCGAGCGACCGCAGCATCATGCAGAGCCAGAGCGTGATGCTGGCCCTGGCACCCGGGGACCGTGTCTGGGTGCGCCT
>NW_027924417.1:0-226 GCF_054177405.1 Leptonychotes weddellii
AAAAAATAGAAAATCTTAAAAAAAAAAAAATAGAACGCCCAAGATCATCTCTTTTGATTAACTCAGAATCAAGCGGTTTGAGATCTTACTTACATCTACAGAATCCCTTCACCTTTGCCACATGACAGCCTCAGCATAGGAGCGATGTCCCTTAATAATCACACGTCCGACCCCCACTGTAGGAGAGTAGAGGATATATGGGAACCAACTTAGAATCCTTTCTTCT
>NW_027924418.1:0-226 GCF_054177405.1 Leptonychotes weddellii
TGCCTGGGAACAGTGCAGCACTTAGGCGCCACTCATTCTTGCAAACCAAGGGATCCTCGGACCACGGTGTCACACCTGGGATTCTGCCCCACTTAACACCTGAGCACCTTAATGTTCCCCACTGTAGCAGACTTCTAAAAGTTCAGATTTTGCTTATAATACTTTGTGGTAACTTCTGTAAGTAGGCTTCCTCCCTGCCACTGTATCCATAGCTGTATCTCTCCCA
>NW_027924419.1:0-226 GCF_054177405.1 Leptonychotes weddellii
AACGGGACTTCTTCAGCCCTGACCACAGGCTCCCCGTTACCTTGTGTCCTGCTCACCAAATCTCAGTTGTACCCTCAGAACTGGGTCCCTGAATTTCTCCCCTTTCGTCATATAAGCAGGCACTTGGGCTTCATCTCCTCCCTCAGCCTGGGGCTCCCTGAGGGTAGGGCTGTGTCTCCCCCTCAGCCTGGGGCTCCCTGAGGGTAGGGCTGTGTCTCCCCCTCAG
>NW_027924420.1:0-226 GCF_054177405.1 Leptonychotes weddellii
CTGTCAGAGGCCCTGGGGCTGCTCTTCGTGGAGCAGGGGTTCCACTGACTTCACAAGTAGAGACGGTTTCCAGGTGGCAGAGGCTGTGAAACAGGGGTGGACGGCAGGGGGCTGAGAAACCCTACCCCAGGGAGTGGGAATCTGGAAACTCCAGAATCAGAAACCAGGGCTGGCCCTTCAGGGTGCACGGGACTTGCTCCCCCTTCCTCTCAGTTCCTTGACACCC
>NW_027924421.1:0-226 GCF_054177405.1 Leptonychotes weddellii
CTCAATTCAGGATTCCTGGCTCCCTTAATCTCCTGAGGCCTGCAGGTGACCTGGGGATCCCCACATGTCCCCAAAGCAGGTAGAGCATGTAGCCAAAAGCCTGGCTGGGAGCCAATGGCTCTAAGGAGCCCACCTTGGCCAGGAATGGAGTGGGCATCCCACCACACATTGGGGGATCTCCAAAGTGGCTTGGTCACACGTGACAGCCCCTAAGCCTGGTCCCTCA
>NW_027924422.1:0-226 GCF_054177405.1 Leptonychotes weddellii
ATAGTGATTTGAGGTACCTCACATGCTTTTTCCAAGACATTAGGCAGATGAACGAGAGCTAAAAGGCTATTTTTTTCCCTAGATCAGCAGAAATATGGTGGAGGGGGAGGCAGTAGAGGTGGAGATAGAGGTGATGATGGTGGTAGAGGTGATTGTGGAGGCAACAATGGTTGAGGAGGTGATGGTGGAGGAGGTGGAGGTGATGGTGGAGGTGAAGGTGGAGGAG
>NW_027924423.1:0-226 GCF_054177405.1 Leptonychotes weddellii
GCTCCAATTCTTAGAAAATATCCTCGATGATTTTTGTTTTGTTTTTTTTTTAGTTTTCAATTTGTCTTTTTTTTTTTTAATTTTATTATGTTATATTAGTCACCATACAATGCATCATTGGTTTTTGATGTGGTGATTCACGATCCATTGTTTTCGTATAACACCCAGTGCTCCATGCAGTACGTGCCCTCCTTAATACTCATCACCAGGCTAACCCATCCCCCCA
>NW_027924424.1:0-226 GCF_054177405.1 Leptonychotes weddellii
CATAAAACGTTGCTATTACATGGACATAAACCAGCAAAAATATGTAATGTACAAAAATACTTACTGTAAATAATTTTTATAACCAAATCAACAAAGCACTATCTCCTAAGGTCAAATGCCAGGATTTGGCAATAGCCACATTATACCAAACTTCTCAGTGTAATGGTATGTGTTATAATGAGATTTGGTGGATTCAGTCATATTTATTTATTTAATGTTACTCGTA
>NW_027924425.1:0-226 GCF_054177405.1 Leptonychotes weddellii
AAATAAAATCTTAAAAAAAAAAAATTAAAAAAAAAAAATAATGTCTGAGAAAAGTTAGGAACTCTGTCATCCACGTGTTTCTGAGCGCACAGACAATAGAAGGAACCCTTGGAGTCAAGACAAACCCTTTCTCTGGGGCTCCCATGGTTCACCCACTCGTCCAACAAACCCTTCTCTGAGCTTCTACCACGTACGAAACGCAGACCCGGATGGACAGATGGATAGG
>NW_027924426.1:0-12722 GCF_054177405.1 Leptonychotes weddellii
ACAGATCTGTACCCCTGAAACAAATAATGGAATATATGTTAAGAAAAAAAAAAAGAAGATAGCAGGATGGGAAGAATGAAGGGGGGAGATCAGAGGGGGAGACGAACCATGAGAGACGATGGATGGACTCTGAAAAACAAACTGAGGGTTCTAGAGGGGAGGGGGGTGGGAGGATGGGTTAGCCTGGTGATGGGTATTAAAGAGGGCACGTTCTGCATGGAGCACTGGGTATTGTGCACAAACAATGAATTATGGAACACTACATCAAAAACTAATGATGTAATGTATGGTGATTAACATAACAATAAAAAATAAATAAATACATACATACACATGCAATAGCAGACTTTCAAACTACATGAAGCAAAATCAGAACTCAGAGTACAGAGACAAAGGTCTCTACCCTAAAATTAATTGTATTTCTATGTATTAGCAAGAAAAAATTGTAAATTGAATTTAAAAAATGACTTACAGTTGCATCAAAAACATGAAAATATGTACGGGTACAGTTAACCAAATATATGGAAAATGTAATCAATGAAAAGTAAAAAATGGACTGAAAGGAATTTACAATTATCCAGAAACTGACTGATATATTCCATGCAATTTCAGTCAAAATTTCCTCAGATTTTTTTTTGTGGGTGTTTATAATACGATCTAAATCACACAGAAATGTGAAGATGCTAGTATAGCCTAACAATTTTGAAAACAAAAAACAAAGCACAAAGCTGGAAGACTCATATTACCAAATTTCAAAGCTTACTATAAAGCTATAGTAATCAAATCAATGTATTATTAGCCTAAGGACAGACCTATAGATAAATGAAACAGACTCATAAATACATGGTATGTTCAACTGACTTTCAATAAAGATGCAAATCTAATTTAGTAGGGAAAGAACAGGTTTTTTTCAACAAATGATACCGGGACAACGGACTGTCTATATGGAAAAAATAAACTTTCACCTTTACTTCAAACCACACACAAAAATTAACTTCAAATGAATCACAGACCTAACCATAAAAAATAAAATTTAGAGGAGTGCCTGGGTGGCTCAGTCAGTTATGTGTCCAACTCTTGATTTTGGCTCAGGTCATGATCTCAGGGTTGTGAGATCAAGCCCATGTGGGCTCTGTGTTGCGCACACCACCTGTTTAGGATTCTCTCTCTCCTCTCCCTCTGCCCCCACTCTCTCTCTCCCTCTCTAAATTAATAAATAAATAAAACAAAATTTAGAAATTTCTGGGAAAAAAGGGAGAAAATTCATAATCTTGGGTAAGTTAAGATTTCTTAGGTCATAAAAAGCACAAAACATTAAAACAAAGAATAAACCTGAAGTTAAAATGTTATATTTCTTAAAAAACACTGAAAATGAAAAGTCAGGCAAAAGACCAGGAGAAAATATTTGCAATACATATATATCTGACAAAGTACTGGCATCCATAATATACAACAGAATTCTTAAAATTCAATAATAAAATGCGTGGGAATGAGAAAGTGAGGATAGTGGTTTCTTCTGGGGACAATAGAGAAATCTAGGGAATCCTGTTTTAAATATGTTAATTTCTTTAAAAATTGCTGAGTAGTGAGTACGTTGAGACTTTTATTATAATTTTATTCTTTGCTTCATGTTTAAAATATTTATAATTTAAAAATTAAAAGTTAACACTAAACCCAAAGAGAAAGTTTAATTCATATTACTCCATGAAATTATCATAGTCACTAAGACATTTAAGGTGGATTTTTGCCCATATCTTATTCACCTATGTTTATTTGACATTAAACACATGGACACACAAACATGTAAAATTGAAGAAAAGAAAAAGATTCCGTTAGATTTCTAGTTTCCTACTATCCATTCCTACTTGGATGCTTAAATGTTTCCCTCATCAACTTTAAACAACTTACTAAAACGAGTTCATTGATCTTTCCTCATAGCATGGATTCAGGCTCTTCTGTTTTCTTTCTTAGTTCCATAATTTTACAAGTCAAAAGGACAGCATATTAGTTAGGAGCACAAACTCTAGAGCCAAAATGCCTGCCTTTAAATCTTGACTAACACTCAAAAATTGCCTGACCTTGGGCAAGTTAATTAATCTCTCTGTGCTTCAGGATAAATGTTAAATACATATAAGGTACTTTGAGCTAAACTTGGCAAATAATCATGTTCAATAAATGTTAACCATTCTTTTTTATCTTCTTACTGATGCTATAACTATTATTACAACTATGTCCTGACTTATCTTTGTCTCTTCCTTTGTTACTCCTTAGTATCAAGGAAGTACTTAGTCTTGTTACTTGTTCCCAGAACAATCTGACCTCTCTCTCCCTATTTCTGGTCATCAGTAGTGAAGATCTAGACTACTATAAGTTTTCATACAGGCCTTCCTTTTCTTCATTTTCTCTCCATTCCAGTCTATTATATACTACTGTCAGATTAATCTTTATCCCTTTTCATAAAATCCCCTTTCCTTTAGCAGGAATAGCTCTATAAGGTTTTGTAGAAGGAAAAAAAAAGTATTTCACAGTGGGTTCTGAATTAATCACTAGAATAAAAAGTATGGTAGGAGAAAGTCTCAAGGTTGAGTTTTAATCATACAAACATCAAAGCAAGCTAAATTTACTACTATGAAAGTAACAAAGACATATTATAAATTGTCTTTGAGTAGCATTAGCAGTTCCCTATTACATCAGCAATCACTCCTAATATAGTTTGAGTTTGAGATTTGATTTATTATGAAAATCACCAGTCTTTTTTGAGTAATCACCTCTCTCTTTTGTTATAAATAAAATGTTATACAAATGCCATTAATCTATGCTCCCAGGCCCTAGGAAGGTAACACTAATTAAGCACAACATTCTTTCCTGATGAGCCCAGGGTAGGGTGAGTTATCCAGAAAATTAATACCAATGGAGGAACTGGCAGAGGTGAACCTATGTGTCATTTTGAACTACATAATCTCTGGAGTTTCTCCTAACTTTAAAGGTCTGTGAATCTATTCTAAAGCTATACAAATCTATATAAAACTCTTCTAATTTAAAATTTGATAATACTTCTATTTTCATTTATAATTCATTTGATAATACTTCTAGAAATCTAGAAAGCATTCTGAAATCTTTTGTAAAAATTTGTGTTTAGCTTCAGAGTAATTTGGTTTGAAATTTAAAACTGTATTTTTAAACAAATTTCACTGTGATGTTTCATTATGAATTCAAACTTGAGTGACAGTGCATTTTATAACACTACTAAAATGGGCCCAAATTTTGATATGGGCATACAAAAGTTATACAGCTACTCTTTGAAAAGTAGTTCCTAGAAATTTGAAAATGACTTTTTTTTTTTTAACATTTACCTTTTTTCTTCTTTTGCTCTCAGCTGTTCTTCCTGTCTCAAAACTTGAACCATTATAGATTCAAAAACTCCACTTGTCAAGCCTGCCAAACTTCGTGGTGTTGACCGACGCCTTGTTGAGGTACATGCAGTTCCCTTCTCATCCTCCAATCCATAATAGCCTCTAGATGTAACTGTTATCGTTGTCTTTTCTCTCAAGTGCCTTGGAGAAGAATAAGTCAATTCATAAGGTCAAATCTTCTGGGTAAGCAATAAACCCTCTTAACCAGCATCTTAAGAATAATCTCTTTTGCTAACTATATAAAAAGTATATAGTTAAACTTTACTTAGCTATGCTCCAGAATTTTATCTGCCCTACATTAATTTCTAATTTTCCTTACCCATATCATAAATCAGTCTGAATGACAGACCCTTCCCTACATTTAAAAAATATATAAATCTTGGGGTGCCTGGGTGGCTCAGTCGGTTGGGCATTTAACTTCAGCTCAAGTCATGATCTTGGGATCCTGGGATCAAGCCCCAGGTCAGGCTCCCCACTCAGCAGGGAGTCTGCTCTTCCCTCTACCTCTCTCTCTGTCCGTCCCCCTGCTCATGCTCCCTCTTTCTGTCAAATAAATAAAGAAAAAAGAAATATATGAGTCTTTCACATTAAAATTAAGGATTAAAACACTATCTCTTTAATGGAAAAAAAAGTTTATTATTTGTAAAATTAAATGCAGCTTATTTTTACATTTCTTCATATATTTCATACTACCTATCGTTGGTATAGGAAAATGCACAATACTACAAAAACATTTTGTAAGAGAAAATTCATGGTACATGAACACTTAAAGAAATTATAAACAAATGAAACATTACAATATATTAAGTACTATGATATAGAAGTGCAAATTTGGAAACCTGACTAACCTATAAAAAGAATCTAGGAATCAAGATTCCCTTTTCAATGTCACACAAATGTCTCCTTACCCTATAATATTCTATTAATGCACTAAGATACTAATCTAATACTTGAAAATACTGATTAAAAAAAAGTTTCTCAGCAGTTTAATTACCTATAAATCCCCTTAATGAATTTGAAATAATTGATTAAAACCATTTACACTGGAAAAAGAAACATTAATCTTATCAAGTTTTTAAGTCTAAATTAAAACCTGACTTCTGAACTTTTATCTGGAAAAAAAAAAGGCTAATTATAAAAAGCATTAGGGAAAATATCTGCTCTTCTACCTCTGTAAAATATGCCAGAGCCTCTGGAGGTTTTGAACATGTTTCTACAATGACAAAATCAAGTCAATACCCCAAATAAGCATTCAATATGCTGGATGAATTTTATGTAAATTAAAAGTTGACCCTGTAATCAAATTTTCCTGCTTTCCTATAGGCTTTCTTTAATACAAAATAGGCTACGGTTCAATAAGACAAACTTTTATGGTATGAAATACAATCAAATGCCTTTCCATCCTGGACTTTGTTCATAATTACTCTAAGAACTTTTATAACAATCTTAGTCTCAGGCCATCTGGAGCAAGATTCTACTGAACTATGGCACTATTATGTTTTCTTTGTTATAAGGAGATAATGTTGTAACTGATTCAGCTTTAAGTAGGGCATGAACTTTTAAATTAGTTTTCAAGTAATCCTGAAGAATCTGGGCTAATCTAACCATACTGTTCAGGCTGTGATTATTTTATGCATAATAGCATAGATCTGTATGATGGTAATTGGGCCAAAAAGAATGTGGGCCAAAAGATAATAAAATGACTGGCAATAACAGATACTGAATGGGTATACTTGGGTTCATTTTACTGGTGAACTAACTAGTTCTATAATTTTAATTACTTCCTCATCAATACTGATGGAAGAGAACATTAATGAACAATATCGCATTGAAACGTGATGATATCTCAAAGGTCACAGTATTTGCAGAGCACTAGGGATAAAAGTTGAGGGAAATAGTAAGTCACATGGCTAAATTATTATGTAAGCAAGTCAGACACTAAATTTTATCTTTTAATTTCCTCTTACAAGTAGAGAAGATGAAGTTATATAAACTACTTTTTTAAACAGTATTTTCTCAGAATAAAGACCAAAGAGAAATTAGTATCCTTTATTACTCATCCAAAAAAAATGTATATACTTTGATATTTATCATTCATAATTAAAATACAAGAAGGAAAACTATGATGTCTCTTTCATTTCAAGGTGTAAAGATTAAAAAGTGTAAATATTACACTCAGTGTTGGGGAGAATCTAGAAAAGAAAAATTTTCACAAAACATTATTGGATATTTAAAATTGGCACAGCATTTTTGGAAGTCAATTTGGTAATAATCATTAAGATTTAATGTGCGCATATCCTTTGACCCATCACGGCCCTAGGAATTTACCCTAAAGACGTATCTCCACAACTGTGAGCAATCTCTCTCTCTCTCACACACACACAGAGTATTGTTATTTAAAAAAAAAAAACCTGTAAACATAAATGCCCTTTTATACATAAACAATGTATACCACAACATGGAATAACATCCATCCATCAAAAGGAATTAGGAAGTCTGTATGTGCTCACTGTAAAAGACGTCCATATTACACTGCTGAATGTAAAAGTTTCTGAATATATCTTTTAACCCAAAAGTAATTATATATAAGTATATGTATATGTAAACATACATATGGCACCAAGTAGTATGTGTATTTGTGTACAAGTGCAAACTCTCACCTAGACTATTGCAATCTCTTCATGACAGGCATCCTGGCTTCTATTCTGATCTCCTTGCAGCATTCTTTTAACAGTAATCAGATCATGTCATTCCCCTGCTCTGTCTCCTCCAGAGCCTTTTAGTTACACTTAAAATCCAAAGTATCTACCTCTCCAGACCTCATTTTCTACTACTATGCTCATCATAGCTCCTTGTGTTCTGGCCACTAAAGTCTTTGTATTATTCTCAGTCACACCAACATCAACTTTGCCCTTGATCATCCTTGTCCTCATATAAGGAACTCTTCCCCCCAATATCTGTACGGCTAGGCATTATCACTTCATCCAAATCTGTTCAAATGCCAGCATACCTGATAGGATTTCCCTGACCATCATACTAGTAAAGGATCCCCTATCACTCTTTGTTCCCTTACCCACTTCTTTTTCTTCCAGTTTATCACTAAATTATATTGTATAATTATCTATTTGTTTGGTCTCACCAGAATGAGAGCTCCAGGAAGATAAGGATTTTGTTTTGTTAATGGATGTAACTTCAGAGCCTCAAACACACACACACACACACACACACACACACACACACACACACAAACGCGCGCGCGCGCGCGCGAGAGAGCGATATTTGTAAGGATACAGACCAAGCTATTTTTCATTTTAACTTTACATACATAAAATTTAAGCTGAAAAATTCCAGTCATCGATTTTCTCTATAACATGTGTTACTAACTAGTTGGGCTTCATGTATCAGAGAATAAAATGCAAAAAGATAAAAATTAGTAAGTCTCACCTCCAAATAAGAATTGTCAGATAATCAATAAACAATAAAATACACTAAAATAACTTTCCCTTTCTAAAATTCAAGCTTTTTTCCCTGCCTACTCAGAAAATTATTTTATAAAATCAGTCTGACAACAGTTTGAAAGTAACAGATTGCTAACTATAAGCAAAACCTAAGCAATAGTTACAGCTGACTGGTTGAGTTTTAGTTATCCTTTTTCTTAAAAAAAAAAAAAGCATGAAAGGTCTTTTCTATGTTAATACATTCCAAATTTCAGAATTCAGAGGCTTAATTCTGTTTCAAATTATTAGAGTAAGTAGTAAAGAAAAAGTGAATTGATATAAAGCTTTACTTATGGTTAATATATGCACTAACACCGCCCCCCCCCACTAAAAACAGATGTTTGAAAAGGTTTCCATTGTGTGATTTTTTTGTTTTTGTTATCAAAACAATATAAATGTTCACCTATAAAAATTATATCTGCACAATTAAAACTTGGAAACATTTATCTAATGTTTAAAAATATTCTAAATGAAGAGTTTCAGTCATTTTTTTAACCCATTTACTTAAAAAAATTTTAAGTACAACTACAGCCCTCAGGATCCCAGCAAGATAACTAAAAAGAAGGTGATGTTTAATGAAGAGACTATTCACAAATGTGTAGCCAGGGTTAAAGGAAAACTAGAAAGGGACAGTGAAGCACTCTTGGGCTAGCTAGGGAGCTGTCATCACTCTATGCCCAAAAGGGGAAAGAGAAGGGATAGTTACTGGAACAAAGAAAGCTATAATTATAAAGGGGGCCACAGAATGAAGGAGCACAGTTACTGACAATCTGTAGCCCAGCAAAGAAAAAACTGTTAGAATATCCCAACTGTCCTCCTGTCAGTGCCTCCCCCTGACCGAACCCAATCAGAAGCCAGAACACAAGGCAGACCAGTTGTTGCAGTCCCTAGAAATCAACCTCCTAGGGCACAGAGCACATTGCACAAAGGTGGAGAGTAGATTTGGAGGAGTAAATGAAAATTATCCAGCAAAATAGAACCTTCATATCAGTCTTCAAGAGCAACTAATTGAAATTAGGGAAGACAACTCTTACTGGTGAATTTCAACAAAAATTTTTACCTGTTTTGAGGGGCGCCTGGGTGGCTCAGTCAGTTAAGCATCTGCCTTTGGCTCAGGTCATGATCTCAGGGTCCTGGGATTGAGCCCCCCACATTGAGCCCCACATTGGGCTCCCTGCTCAGTGGGGAGTCTGCTGCCCCTCGCCCTGCTCATGCACTCTCTCTCTCCCTTGCATGCTCTCACTCAAATATTATTTAAAATAAATCTTTAAAAAAAATTTTTTTTGCCTGTTTGATAAACATCACGATGTAGTCAGCCCAGTTTACAATGCCCTTCCATCTGGATTTATGCATCTTTATGAGCTCTGAATTACAACAGTCATTAAAACCAAGTACCAAAATAAACTTAAAACAAACCTTTCAAATAGCTCTATAGCGAAGTATTAAAGCAAGATTTTCAAAACGAATGAAGTATCACAATGCCCTCACCCACACTAATGTTTTGTATCGTTAATGTTAAAACTTATTTTTAAAATACGCTTATCTCGTGTTTAAGTAGATTATAACATTTTACAATATATAAAACTAATAGGTATAGAATATGATTAAATGATTGATAAATAAATATAGATACATTGAGGGCACATATTCAAAATACTTTATGTTTGGGAAAACAGATCACAAAAGTTTGGAAACCACTGCTCTCAGATTCAGCTGTATCAAATACCCAAAAAAAAATTTCAGAAAAAAAAAGTCTTCATGCCTACAAAAAGTATTTTTGCATTTATCAGACTATGAAGTTTATTTCTCACTTGATATTCTTTACGTTCTATTCTCCCAGTTGTTACTTATTCCCTCTGCATTTTTAAAAAAAGATTTATTTATTTATTTTAGAGAAAGAGATTAAGCGTGGGGGAAGGGGCAGAGGGAGAGTCTCAAGCAGACTCCGCACTGAACTCAGAGGCCACACGAGGCTCCACCTCACAACCCCGAGATCACAACCTCACCAAAACCAAGAGTCCCACGCTTAACCATCTGCGCCACCTAGGCAGCCCCTCCCACCCCTCCAACATTTTTAACTCACCGCCGTCATCCAAACCTCCAATCCCTTATTTGATTGCTTCATTTGCTCTAACAAAATTCAGTCTCTTCTAGCTATTCACATAGGCAAGGAGTTGGGACCATGATGAAATTGAAATTTCTCTTATCTCTCTTATCTCTTGACCAATTATCTGTCTCAGGCATTCCATTTCTTTCTTGCATCTCAGCCAAAAACTTTTTCATTCCTAATACCTCCACCACTAAATATGGCAGGAAAAATCACCACCTTGTACTGTTGCCTATGTAACCTAAACTGAGTTCAACCCCATCTAAGAGGACTTTTTGTTGTTGTTTTTATTATGATCTGTTAATCACCATACATTACATCATTAGTTTTTGATGTAGTGTTCCATGATTCATTGTTTGCATATAACACCCAGTGCTCCATTCAATACGTACCCTCTTTAATACCCATCACCAGGATAACCCATCCCCTGACCCCTCCCCTCTAGAACCCTCAGTTTGTTTCTCAGAGTCCATAGTCTCTCAGGGCTCGTCTCCCCTCCAATTCCACCCCCTTCATTTTTCCTTTCCTATCTTTTTTTTTTTTTTTAAACATATACTGTATTATTTGTTTCAGAGGTACAGGTCTGTGGTTCATCAGTCTTACACAATTCACAGCGCTCACCATAGCACATACCCTCGCCAATGTCTATCACCTAGCCCCTCCCACCCTCCACCACTCCAGCAATCCTCAGTTTGTTTCCTGAGATTAAGAATTCCTCAGAGGACTTTTTAAAGGACGTCAATTCTCTCAATGGTACTCCACAACAGCAATTTCAAAACATAATCATTATTCAAACACTTCACCCCACTACCCATCATAACTTAGTAGCTGACTTTCCCCACCACTTGTGCTTGTTTTTTTTTTTTTCCTTTAATTAGGCTCCACACCCCGCATGGAGCTTAACGCAGGGCTTGAACTCACAACCCTGAGATCAAGACCTGAGCTGATATCAAGAGTCAGACACTTAACCAACTCAGCCACCCAGGTGCCCAGAAAAACTGGTAGTTTTTATGGAAGAACTCCATGAGTTGTTTTATGGAAGAGCTCCCATTTCCTGTTTCTCACAGAACAAAATTATCTAAATGCTACTTTAAACTGCAGTGAAAAATGTGCTTCTCATTCTCTTACCAAAAGCTAATCCCACCACTGGTTTTCAGAATTCATATTTCATTTATTATCTTCTGCAATTTCAACCTCTACATGCTAGTTGTCTTTATCATACAAACATGTAAAAGTTTATCTTAAAAACAAACCATAACCCTAGGTGGCTCAGTCAGTTAAGCATCAGACTCTTGGTTTTATTTTTTTTAATTTTATTTTATTATGTTATATTAGTCACCATAAAACACATCATTAGTTTTTGATGTAGTGATCCACGATTCATTGTTTTCATATACCACCCAGTGCTCCATGCAGTACGTACCCTCCTTAATACCCATCACCGAGCTAACCAATCACCCCAACCCCCTCCCCTGTAAAACCCTCAGTTTGTTTCTCAGAGTCCATAGTCTCTCATGGTTCATCTCTCCCTCCGATTTCCCCCCCTTCATTTTTCCCTTCCTTCTCCTAATGCCCTCTATGCTATTCTTTATGATCCACAAGTAAGTGAAACCATATGATAATTGACATTCTCTGCTTGACTTATTTCACTTAGCATAATCTCCTCCAGTCCCATCCATGCTGATGTAAAAGTTGGGTATTCATCCTTTCTGATGGCTGAGTAATATTTCATTGTATATATGGACCACATCTTCTTTATCCATTCATCTGTTGAAGGGCATCTCAGCTCTTTCCACAGTTTGGCTATTGCAGACATTGCTGCTATGAACACTGGGGTGCATATGGCCCTTCTTTTCACTACATCTGTGTCTTTGGGGTAAATACCCAGTAGTGCAATTGCTGGGTCATAGGGTAGCTCTATTTTTAATTTTCTGAGGCTTGGTTTTAGCTCAGGTCATGATCTCAGGGTACGAGATGGAGCCCCAAGACTGAGATTCTCTCCCTCACGGCACTCCCTGCTTGGCACATGCGCGCTCTCTAAAATAAAATAAATAGGGGCACCTGGGTGGCTCAATCGTTAAGCGTCTGCCTTCAGCTCAGGTCATGATCCCAGGGTCCTGGGATCGAGCCCCGCATCGGGCTCCCTGCTCCGTGGGAGGCCTGCTTCTCCCTCTCCCGCTCCCCCTGCTTGTGTTCCCTATCTCGCTGTGTCTGTCAAATAAATAAAATCTTAATAAATAAATAAATAAATAAATAAATAAAATCTTTAAATAAAAAAAAATCCCCCTTGTAAGGAGTGACATCTAAATTCCTGGCCCATTTCATGTTTCATCCACACCCCAATCTGGCATTTGCCTGCACTTACACTACTGAAATCACAAGTCCTAAATGATCTCCTAAACTTCAAATAATATTTTTATTAAGTATTTTATTTGAATTCCACTCTAGTTAACATACACTAATCTATTAGTTTCAGGTGTACAAAATAGTGATTCAACAATTCCATATATTACTCAGTGCTCATTATCATAAGTGCACTCTATAATCCCCATCACATGTTTCACCCATTCCCCCACCCCCATTCCTCATGATAACCATCAGTTTCTTCTCTATAGTTAAGACTCTGTTTCTTGGTTTGTCTTTTTTTTTTCCCTTTGCTTGTTTTGTTTCTTAAATTCCACATATGAGTGAAATCATACAGTATTTATCTTTTTCTGACTTATTTTGCTTACCATTGTACTCTCTAGCTTCATCCACGTCATTGCAAATGACAAGATTTCATTCGTTTTTTATGGCTGAATAATATTTCATTGTAGATCTATACCACTATTTATTTATCCATCCTTCAGTTGATGGATAGTTGGGTTTCTTCCATAATTTGGCTATTGTAGATAATACTAGTATAAACATCGGGATGCATGTATCCCTTTGAATTAGTGTTCTTGTAGTCTTTGGGTAAATACCCAATAGTGCAATTACTGGATCACATCATTATATTTTTAACTTTTTGAGGAAATTCCATACTGTTTTCCAGAGTGGCTGCACCAGTTTGCATTCCCATCAACAGTGCACAAGTGTTCCTTTATTTACACATCCTCACCAACACTTTCTTGCATTACTGATTTTAGCCATTCTGACAGGTATGAGATATCTCATCATAGTTTTGATTTGTATTTCCCTGATGATTGGTGATGTTGAGCATCTTTTCATGTGTCTGTTGGCCATCTTGATGTCTTCTTTGGAGAAATGTCTGCTCATGTCTTCCCCAGTTTTTAAACTGCATTATTTATTTTTTTGGTGTCGAGTTTCATAAATTTTTTATATATTTCTGATACAGACCTTTTATCAGATATTTCATTTCCAAATATCTTCTCCCACTCTGTAGGTTGCCTTTCAGTTTTATTGATGAAGTTTCTTTGCTGTGCAGAGCTTTTTATTTTGATATAGTCCCAAAAGTGTATTTTTGCTTTTGTTTCATTTGCCTGAAGAGACATATCCAGGAAAAAGGTGCTACAGCTGATGTCTAAGACGTTACTGCCTGTGTTCTCTACTAGCAGTTTTATGGTTTCAGATCTTACATTTAGGTATTTTGAATTTAGATTTAGTTTTGCATATGGTATAAGAAAGTGGTCCAGCTTCATTCTTTTGCATGTTGCTGTCCAGTTTTCCCAACACCATTTGTTGAAGAGATTGCACTTTTTCCCA
>NW_027924427.1:0-1355 GCF_054177405.1 Leptonychotes weddellii
AATGCACGCGTGCCTAAGGTTACACTGACGGGCAAACCTCTGGGACTCGGAAGGACTTGTGTGTTCTAAAATAACTAGGGTGGAGTTCGAGAATCTGCATCCCTCCATTTGCTGAAGGGCAAATACAGATGACCCAGGGGACATGCTCAGGCCGGGCGAGTCAGCAGCAAAGTGGCAGCTGCAGCCCCGCCCTCGCCGCGAAGGCCACAGACAGGAGCGGGAAGGAGGACCATCCGAGAGGTCGCTGCTCCCCCAGAAGCCACAAGCGATTAACTCGGAGTTTGCCGGCCGCTGACACTCTGCCCGGAGCCCCCGGCAGCTGCTCCCACGCCCTGGGTCTCAGCCCCCGAACCCGCTCCTCGGGGGACCCCCGATCTAACGGGAACCCCGCCATCACGCCCACGCGGTTTACTTGCCTCCATGCGCTGGTCACGCTGCACTTTCTGGGTCCCGCGTCTGTGTACCTGCTTCTTCTCTGTCGGCCCCCCGCGAGGACAGCAGCTCCCCGCCCAGCTTGTCCCCGGAACCCCCGCCCCTCGCTCTGGGTCCCACACCCACTGGGCGCTCCGTAAGCCTCTGTGGCATGAATGGTCAGGGGAAACCGACCCTATGACCCTCCGGGGACTTGTAAAGTCACACTGGACATTGCGGTTCTTAGAGCACTTGCAAGTACCACTTGCTATCGCCTTGGGGGCCGAGGGGCTGCCTGACGTGAAAACAGGTATAACGACAGGAGGGTGGCCCAGTTAGTTTTCCCAAAGCCCCTCAGGCTGCTCTAGACTTCAGTAAAAATGTTGTGTTTCTTTCTTTTGAATCGTGTTCATTGAATCACTCCGTAAAGATGGAATATAGCAGTTATTTGCCTTTTCTTTTCTCCCCTTAGCACGCAACATGATTTTTTAAAAAGTTGGTTAGTCTCTGAGCCCCCTTCTCTGCCTCGGGAGGACCATGGCGGAGCATTCCAGGCGGGGCGGCCACCCAGGAGTTTGGAGTCCAGTGAGCGCGGCCCTAGTCCGCTGTCTGCTCCCGCTGTCTGCCCAGGTCACAGCACAGCCAGGATCTTGCTGCTGCCTGCCGCCCTCTGAGATGGGGAGAGTGAGGAAGTGACCCCCGGTTTCCACCAGCTTTGACCTTTACTCATGGGGGGATCCCAGCCAGGGTCAGAGGCATCGTGCTGGGGACAGGTCCTGGGGTGGCCGTTGGCGCTGTGGCCCCGCCGCCTCCTGTGAGTGGGGACCCATCTGTTCTCCCTGGAGGGTTTGATCCATCTGCCCCAACAGCAAACTTCCCGTGCGTTCCTCGGCCCACACCCCAAGGACGCCCTGGTCCCCGCCCTCCGAGCCTGGTGCCCTGCT
>NW_027924428.1:0-226 GCF_054177405.1 Leptonychotes weddellii
AAAAAGAAATCAGTCCTAGGCTCCTCGGATACCCAAGGACACATTTTGCCGTCAGATGTAGAACACGAATGGCGATAAAGCGCATGTGATAACACACACCGTTCACAGCCGCGGTGGCCTGTGGCTGAGCTGCTGGGTGTGACTCCCGGGGAAGCAGCTGGAAGGCGCCCGTCATGCTGGTTGGGTCGTGCACCGTCTCTGGAGAGGCTCCTGCAAAACTCATGCC
>NW_027924429.1:0-226 GCF_054177405.1 Leptonychotes weddellii
CCCCCCCCCCCCCCCCCCCGCAGGGGGTAGCCTGGTGATGGGTATTAAAGAGGGCACGTTCTGCATGGAGCACTGGGTGTTATGCACAAACAATGAATCATGGAACACTACATCAAAAACTAGTGTTGTGGGGCGCCTGGGTGGCTCAGTTGGTTAGGCGACTGCTTTCGGCTCAGGTCATGATCTTGGAGTCCTGGGATCGAGTCCCGCATCGGGCTCACTGCTC
>NW_027924430.1:0-226 GCF_054177405.1 Leptonychotes weddellii
ACTCGCTCCTTCCTTGGGCTACTTGCTGGCCACATCTTCCCGTGGCTGGAACATGCTCACAATCCACGCTGTTTTATCTGTGAAACGCCCCCCCAGGATTGCATTTCAAACACCAACTAGAGGGCCTGTGACCTACGCTTGCATACGCTCTTTTGCACAAATGCAAGAATCCGTTTTGCTAACACGTGGGGGAGAAAACAACATGAGCATCTAGGAAAGTAGCTTA
>NW_027924431.1:0-226 GCF_054177405.1 Leptonychotes weddellii
AGGATCATCATATAATCCATGTCTTTTAATCTGTATTTGATTGTGTACCACGTGGGAAAGTGTGGAGAGCAAGATTATTTATCAAGCAATATGAGACACTTGGAGGTACTGTGTTAAAGCCCAGAATTATAAAAATTATGGCATAATACATTCATGAAGGCAATACTGTTATTTTTTTTAAAGATTTTATTTATTTATTGGAGAGAGTGAGAGCCAGAGAGCAGGA
>NW_027924432.1:0-226 GCF_054177405.1 Leptonychotes weddellii
GCCCCCTCCCCGCTGCAGGTGCCGGTCCCAGGTCCAGGCGGTCGGTCACCTGTGCTTCTGATGGACCCGCTACAAACCTTGGGATTGATTAATTCACCAGAGCAGCTCACAGAGCTCAGGGAACCCTTGTGTTTACTCACTAGGTTACCAATCCGTCACAAAGGACGTTAAAGGGTTGGAAGCCTCAGCCAGACGGGGAGAGACCTAGGGTGAGGCTGTCCCCCCC
>NW_027924433.1:0-226 GCF_054177405.1 Leptonychotes weddellii
AGGTGAGTGGCCAACTGTTGGTAAAAGTGGAAGCAAGAGTCAGTGATGAAATGAGACTATGCTTCAAGACACTCCATTAAGTGGGATCAATCAGTTGCCCAGCAATGAAGCAAAAGTATAGAAGAAATGAAGCCTCCAGAAAACCATATACAAGTCAGACTCTGGTTTCTTTTAAGTTTAGACATAAAATAACTATCTGGTTAGGAAATGACTGCAGTTAGAGAAG
>NW_027924434.1:0-226 GCF_054177405.1 Leptonychotes weddellii
ACTGAGCCACTCAGGTGCCCCTAATCACTTGCATTTTAATGGTTGCATCCCATTGCCTACCACAGGGCCTGACAAATAGCGAGCATTTAATAAATATATGTGAAATTAATAGCCGAATGAATGAGTGAGTGAGTGAGTGAGTGAGTGAGTGAGTGAGTGACTGAGTGAATATATGAGTGATTCCCACACTGGACGCCAGCTCACGCACAGCTACATCATTCGTCCT
>NW_027924435.1:0-226 GCF_054177405.1 Leptonychotes weddellii
CCAGGCTGGCCTGAGTCGGGAGGGGCGCCCACCCTGGGGTCCTGACCGCTGTTGCCCACGCTCCCCGCAGGGCGAGCCGGCAGAAGAAGACCATGAAGCTGTCCCGCGCCCTCTCGGACCTGGTGAAGTACACCAAGTCTGTGGGCATGCACGACGTGGAGGCGGAGGGTGAGGGGACGAGGGCCCTGGGGGCGTGGGGAAGGGCTGGGCCGCGGCCCGGGCGTGC
>NW_027924436.1:0-226 GCF_054177405.1 Leptonychotes weddellii
CTACGTTACCATACTCACATGGACTAATAAAATCTTCATTTATTCCACAACATTTTAGGCTTAAAATAGTGGAGACAACCTAGTGTCTTGGCTAGGAGCATGGACTCGAGCCAGACAGCCCAGGTTTGAGTTCCAGCTCTACCACTTATAAAACGTGTGACCTCAGGCAATTTACTTAACTCACCTGTGCCTTAGTTTTTTCATCTGTAAAATGAAGAAATTCCTA
>NW_027924437.1:0-226 GCF_054177405.1 Leptonychotes weddellii
CTTAATATGTATCTGTCCAGGGGCCTGCGGAAAGCTCTGGAATGTGCCCTTGAAACTAGCAAAAGGTGGAGAGATTTGACAGGGGAAAGTTGTCGGAGAAGAAGCTCGGTTTCAGAAGCTCTTCTGAAACCCTCCTCAACTTCTGAAAAGAAAAAGGAAAGAATGCTAGGATTTAACCTGGGTTTTATACAGATGAACATTGGGGAAGGGAAGGAAAAATGAAATA
>NW_027924438.1:0-1355 GCF_054177405.1 Leptonychotes weddellii
GGCTGCAGGTGGTCATGGTAGAGGAGGGAGGTGAGTGAGTGAGCGAGCGAGCGAGTCAGCAGAGGAGAGAAAGGTGCTCAGGTAAGTTGGAATAGGATGTGGGTGCTTTATACTCCTGAGTAGGGGGCGGGACTGGCATTTTCCATTCCCCTTGGCTTTCATCATCCACAGGCCAGTGCCAATTCCCAGTCAGATCCCTCCCCTCCCCCGCCTCATCACGTCTGTCATATTTTACTGGAAACTCATTGTTTGGGGTGTTTTTGGTTTCTTGTCCCGCCGGGCGTGATTCACACAGGAGGTGTCGGCCTGCAGGCTACACTTTCGCATCTGGCCTTGGGAGCCACGGCCCTCAGGAGCCCGCACGCCGGGCTCGGCCAGGTGGCAGGGAAGAGGGCCTCTGCACCATAAACGTGGTGACCTGTGAGTCTCCCATTAACCAGGTGGGCCTCTGACATCCACCAAGAGGAAGCCCATCACCCCAGGGTGTACCTGGCTGGAGAAGGGCCATCCTGGCAAGGTTACGTGAGGCACAGCGATGCCCTCTCAGCATCACCATCTATAAAAAGAGACAAGAAGTTCCTGGGGGTCTTCCCAGATCTGACCTGCTAGGCTGTGCTAAGAAGCCTGTCACATCCAGTCCGGTGGCTCAGGCTTCCACCCTGACACCCTCCTTGAAGGGAAATGCACGCAGCCTTCCCCAGACCTGGGCACAGGCCCCGAGATCCTCCACACACCTGTGGGTGGGCCCATGGCATTGGCTGGCCCCGAGCAGGCGGCCAAGGGCAGGTGGCATCTCAGGCACAGCCAGAGCTGGGGTGAAAGAGCATGGAGTCAGACGGCGTCCTGGCTCTGTACCCCGGTGCCACCCAGGACCTGATATTTCTCTGAGCCTCAGTTTGCTCGTCTGTAAAGTGGGGGTAAATATCATCTGCCCTGCCTAATGCAGGGTAAGCTCTGAGAATCCAACGTGGTAGTGTACGCGAATGGGGTTTGGTAAGCCAAGCGCGGTGCGAAGTCTGGTGAGCATTGTTGTAGCCTAGTCTGGGCCCAGAGAGGGTGGAGCCACACCCCTGGAACAGGACAGGAAAGCCTTTTTCCTTCTAGCCCCAGGTGTCTCTCAGCCCCCAGGGCTGCTGCAGTGGGAGAGGCTGGCTCGGGCACCCTTATTGGAGCCCCTTGTGGGGCTGGCCCAAGGGATTTGGGGGTGGGAGGCAATGCAGACACTGGGAGTGGACCTGAGGGACCCTGACTCCTTAAACCCCTGAGGCTCAGGGGACATTTCCAGGGGTCCATTTGGCTCTGCCTTGGAGGTTCATAGATGGGGACCTCAGCTGCCCCGCATCTCCCAGACAACT
>NW_027924439.1:0-226 GCF_054177405.1 Leptonychotes weddellii
CATGTCCAGAGCTAGCCCAGTATGGCCGGCGATCAGAGAGGACAGAAGGGTTACTAGAGGACATCCTGATTCCCAAGGACCCCTCTGGGTCTCTTCTGTATCCTAGGCCCACATCACGGCCTGGCACAGAGGCCGAGCTCCATAGATAGTTGCTAGACGCACAGACTGAGCCTTTCTGAGCTTTAGTTTCCTCACCTCTGGAATGGGGAAAAGGATCGTCCCTCTC
>NW_027924440.1:0-226 GCF_054177405.1 Leptonychotes weddellii
AATCGGAGGGGTGGACGAACCATGAGAGAAGATGGACTCTGAAAAACAAACTGAGGGTTCTAGAGGGGAGGGGGGTGGGAGGATGGGTTGGCCTGGTGGTGGGTATTGAGGAGGGCACGTTCTGCATGGAGCACTGGGTGTTGTGCACGAACAATGAATCATGGAACACTTCATCTAGAACTAATGATGTAATGTATGGAGATTAACATAAGAATAAAAAAAAAAA
>NW_027924441.1:0-226 GCF_054177405.1 Leptonychotes weddellii
GGTTAGCCTGGTGATGGGTATTAAAGAGGGCACGTACTGCATGGAGCACTGGGTGTTATACGCAAACAATGAATCATGGAACACTAAAAAAAAAAAAAAAATACAAACTTTCAGCTGTAAGATGAATATGGTGTGAGGATCTAATGTAAAACACGGTGACTATAGTTGATAACACTGTATAGTATAAGTTAAAGTTGCTAAGAGAGTAGAACTTAAATAGTCTCAC
>NW_027924442.1:0-226 GCF_054177405.1 Leptonychotes weddellii
AATGTACACTAGTATTTGGCAATCACTGGTTTAAAGAAACTTGCTATTTATTTTTTCTGTAAACCTCACATCAAACATTTTTTTTTATTATTATGTTATGTTAATCACCACACATTACATCATTATCTTTTGATATAGTGTTCCATGATTCATTGTTTGCATATAACACCCAGTGCTCCATGCAGAACGTGCCCTCTTTCATACCCATCACCAGGCTAACCCATCC
>NW_027924443.1:0-226 GCF_054177405.1 Leptonychotes weddellii
GACTTGAGCCGGAGGCAGACGCTTAACGCCTGAGCCACCCAGACGCCCCCTCTTTGCAACTTTTCTCATGCTGTTCTCAGCATGTAATACAAACTTCCACAGCTCAAGATATGAAAACTTTACTCCCCAAAGACCACCTCAAATATTACCTCTCTGTTTCCAGTCTTTATAAGATCATAAATCACTGTAGGAAAAAGGCTGAGCCTCTTTTTTTTTTTTTTTTGGC
>NW_027924444.1:0-226 GCF_054177405.1 Leptonychotes weddellii
AGTTTTCCTTCCATTTCTATTTTTTGGAGCAGTTTCAGAAGAATAGGTATTAATTCTTCTTGAAATGTTTGGTAGAATTCCCCTGGGAAGCCATCTGGCCCTGGGCTTTTGTTTGTTGGGAGATTTTTGATGACTACTTGAATTTCCTTAGTGGTTATAGGTCTGTTCAGGTTTTCTATTTCTTCCTGGTTCAGTTTTGGTAGTTGAGACATCTCTAGGAATGCAT
>NW_027924445.1:0-226 GCF_054177405.1 Leptonychotes weddellii
AAGTCCACATATAAGAGAGATGATATAGTATTTATCTTTCTCTGTCTGACTTATTTCACTTAGCAGGTCCATCCATGTTGTCACAAATGTCAAAATTTTATTAATGGCTGAATAATATTCCATTGTATATATAAATTTATATATCCTAATTTATTTATTCTTTCATCCATTGAATAAATTCCTCTCTTCTGAACTGAGTCCTCCGAATTGAATCTTCTTAACATTG
>NW_027924446.1:0-226 GCF_054177405.1 Leptonychotes weddellii
GCCTGTTCCTTTAGGTAGTGTCTCCCTTTTTTTTTTTTTCTATTTTGAACACAGTTAAATTGAGTTTTTAAAAATATATATTACACACAGACACACATGCATAGCTTTGTGCCATATGAATGTTTTTGTAGGATAGAGTTGAACTTGTGAATGAAAGGTATTTGTGTTTTTTATTTTGATAGATACTACCAAATTGTTTCCCCCAAAGTTACGCCTTTGATATGCC
>NW_027924447.1:0-226 GCF_054177405.1 Leptonychotes weddellii
AGAAGGTCACGTTTGGAATTTTAAACGTATTTGTTCTCATCCTACTCCCTCAGTGGAAGGCCGTGTTTTTTGTAAGGCTGTGGGTTCCATTCAACAAGCTAGCGGAAAATACCTTAGCCCAGCAGATTATCATCCCAGGAGGCTTGCTTCCCAGCCCTGGAGGCACCACCACTCCCCAGTGTAGCATCTTGCCTGGTGCGCACTAGGCCATGACCTTGTATTTGGC
>NW_027924448.1:0-1355 GCF_054177405.1 Leptonychotes weddellii
AGCATCTGCCTTCAGCTCAGGTCATGATCCCAGCGCCCTGGAATTGAGCCCTGCACTGGGCTCCCTGCTCCGCGGGAAGCCTGCTTCTCCCTCTCCCACTCCCCCTGCTTGTGTTCCCTCTCTCGCTGTCTCTCTCTCTGTCAAATAAATACATAAAATCTTAAAAAAAAAAAAAAAGGTAAATTTTACGGTGAATTATACCTTAATAAAGCATTTATTTTCTAAAAAATTCTGTGAAGAAAGAAACAAAATGTCCTTCTTTGGATTAGCCTCTCTAGCCCTTTCCAAATATCTACTGTGAATGCTGTTGACAATACCTTTTCTGTTTTGGCTTGGGGGAAGTAGATGAAGTATGGCTGCCTTTTGCTAGTAACCTCACATCGCTGCCACTCATAGAATCCATCTGCTAAAACGACACAGCGTCTTCCTTTTCCGAGAGGTACCTGAGGGAAAATGTGAGTAAGATAGGGTCTTAGTGACAGAATGTGTCATGGACTTGAGTTAAAATCTCAGGTCCACCAATGTATGACCTTAGAGCAGTTATTTAATTTCTCTGTAACTCCCTTTTCTTATGCATAAAGTCATCACTCACACAGCTGTTGAAAAGATTAAATAATGTACTCCAGCTCCAGCTGCATTTAATTTAAGTGCATGAGAACCTCCAAGTGAAAACAGTCTAGTTGAACCCAGTCAACCTACAGAACATGAGAAATAACAATAGTTTTGTTTTAAACCACTAAGTTTTGGGATGACTCATTATGCAGTAATATATATTAACAGTACTCAACATTATTAGCAACTGGGAACACACTTTCCAGGAGAACCTTATTATATTTCTCAGGTATATAAGGCACTAACAGCTCTGCTGGAAAAAAGAACAGAGTATGTGCCTTTTCCCTAGACCTGCTACCTACCTTGAAGGAACATTTCTCCATTATGGTATCACTACGACAGTTGGAAGTGTTGAACTTCAGCTTAGAAGGATCACTCTCTTTGAACCAAGATGGGACCAATCCCCATCGCATGGGAGCAATGATACGTTCAGATGAGTCTGCACCCTGTCATGGAAAAGGTTAAGATCCAGTGAGGAGATAATGAAATTTAGAAAACCAAATGTAGCACATGCATTACATTACACTGAAATACAAAAAATACAGATTATTAAAAGGGAAAGATTCTACTTGAAAATGATTTTATTTATTTAAGTTTTTTTTTTTTTTAAGATTTTATTTATTCATTTGAGACACAGAGATAGAGGGAGAGAGAGAGAAAGCATGAGCAGGGGGAGAGGCAGAGGGAGAGAGAGAAGCAGGTTCCCCGCTGAGCCAGGAGCCCTATGTGGGGCTTGATCCCGG
>NW_027924449.1:0-226 GCF_054177405.1 Leptonychotes weddellii
CACAAATTTAGTTTGCTATAAGCTTAGTATATGTCAACAGAGTAAAGCATTTGTAAAAAAAAATATCTAAATTGATCTTGGGCTACCTCCAAATTCACATGTCTGAAAAGATGGCTGGACTACTTTTCAGCTGACTTCAGTTCTGTGGGTTCCACTTTCCAGGGGAACTCTAACCAACTGAAGTACTTACAGAGGGGAGCAGTGTGGCTGCAAGAGAGAATCAAAA
>NW_027924450.1:0-226 GCF_054177405.1 Leptonychotes weddellii
ATGTAATCCTCAACCATTTTTTTTGAAAGCAAAGAGATCTAAGACCAAGATGTTTTAGAATCACTGCTATAAATGTCTGAGAGAGGGACAGGCAGAGAGCAAAAGAGAGTAAAGAGAAGTTTCCTGTGTCAAGCGCAGGAAGGGACAGTGCCGTGCACTCTGAGTTCACTGGCTCACACGAGGAACACTCAGGAATCCCCTGTCCAACTCTGAAGGCCACACTTGA
>NW_027924451.1:0-226 GCF_054177405.1 Leptonychotes weddellii
GTGACTGGCTTCTTAATTAATTTACCAGATGAAGGAAACATTTTGTGCTCAAAGAGTAGGTAAGGACTGGGTCTGGAAACACACCATCAGGATGGAACAAACCTACTTCTAATGAGGTCAGAAAAGAAAAAGGAACATTTAAGAGAAATTGGCCAGAGTGGATGAGGGAAGGACCAATGACATTTTCAGGAGCAGAAGACTGTGTATGTGACCCCTCATTAAAAAA
>NW_027924452.1:0-226 GCF_054177405.1 Leptonychotes weddellii
CCCCACAACCCTGAACAGGGTTGGCTCGGGCCGGCTCTGGACCTCTGAAATCTTAACGGGACGAGCAGCAGAAAAGGCACTGGTCCCCCTGACTCGCCTATCATAGCCACATTGCTCTTTCTCTGCCCATTCTCTCCTTCCTCTGCCCATTCTCTCCTTCCTCTGATCTTTTCACCAGGTCCCCTCACCGCCCCCCCCCCAATGCTTCCTGCTCACACCCATCCCC
>NW_027924453.1:0-226 GCF_054177405.1 Leptonychotes weddellii
TGCCTGGGAACAGTGCAGCACTTAGGCGCCACTCATTCTTGCAAACCAAGGGATCCTCGGACCACGGTGTCACACCTGGGATTCTGCCCCACTTCACACCTGAGCACCTTAATGTTCCCCACTGTAGCAGACTTCTAAAAGTTCAGATTTTGCTTATAATACTTTGTGGTAACTTCTGTAAGTAGGCTTCCTCCCTGCCACTGTATCCATAGCTGTATCTCTCCCA
>NW_027924454.1:0-226 GCF_054177405.1 Leptonychotes weddellii
GAACCCATTGAACCCTGTTCAGTCAATTTTTTTTTTTTTTTTTTTAAAGATTTTATTTATTTATTTGAGAAAGAGAGAATGAGAGAGAACACATGAGAGGGGATAGGGTCGGAGGGCAAAGCAGACTCCCTGCCGAGCAGGGAGCCCGATGCGGGACTCGATCCCGGGACTCCAGGATCATGACCTGAGCCGAAGGCAGCCGCCCAACCAACTGAGCCACCCAGGC
>NW_027924455.1:0-226 GCF_054177405.1 Leptonychotes weddellii
GCGCCTGGGTGGCTCAGTTGGTTAAGCGACTGCCTTCGGCTCAGGTCATGATCCTGGAGTCCCGGGATCGAGTCCCACATCGGGCTCCCTGCTCGGCAGGGAGTCTGCTTCTCCCTCTGACCCTCCCCCCTCTCATGTGCTCTCTGTCTCTCTCATTCTCTCTGTCTCAAATAAATAAATAAAATCTTTAAAAAAAAAAGATACCCAAGACAGGGTCTGCAGCCCC
>NW_027924456.1:0-226 GCF_054177405.1 Leptonychotes weddellii
AAGGTCCAGCCCTGGAGGAGACAGTGGGCTGGTCGTGTCCCCAGTCTACAGTATATTTTCCAAGTCCCTCAGCAGAAAAACAAGAGTCACCAGCTTAAATCAGACTTGATATTTTGCTGGATGGGATGGGGAAAAAGGACAAGTAGGTTGAGGACATTGGAAGAAGGGGATCAATATGGTGGTGGCAGCATCTTAGATAGACAGGGGAGGAAACAATGCTGGGATT
>NW_027924457.1:0-226 GCF_054177405.1 Leptonychotes weddellii
AGAGAGTTGTTGCTATTCTTTTCTTCAATCTCCTGTTGAGTTCGTAGGTGTTCAGAATGGTTTGATCCTTATCCAGCTGAATTCCTGAGACCAGACGAAATCCAGGTCTCCTACTCCTCCGCCATCTTGCTCCGCCCCCCCGCAAATATCATTTTAAAATGTGATCTTATTCCTCTTTGATCACCAAATGTCTGAGAAGTTGGTTGAAATCTATAAACCTTAAAAG
>NW_027924458.1:0-226 GCF_054177405.1 Leptonychotes weddellii
CATATCAAGCTAGCCATCGGCTTCCCCAGGCTACTTCCCCATCTCAAATTACATGCCATTTCCTTTGCAAAAATATTTCTTTTAAAAATTCGTTGCTGGGAGGGGCGTCTTGGTGGCTCAGTCATTAAGTGTCTGCCTTTGGCTCAGGTCATGATCCCAGGGCCCTGGTATCAAGCCCCGCATCAGGCTCCCTGCTCCGCGGGAAGCCTGCTTCTCCCTCTCCCAC
>NW_027924459.1:0-1355 GCF_054177405.1 Leptonychotes weddellii
GGCTGCAGGTGGTCATGGTAGAGGAGGGAGGTGAGTGAGTGAGCGAGCGAGCGAGTCAGCAGAGGAGAGAAAGGTGCTCAGGTAAGTTGGAATAGGATGTGGGTGCTTTATACTCCTGAGTAGGGGGCGGGACTGGCATTTTCCATTCCCCTTGGCTTTCATCACCCACAGGCCAGTGCCAATTCCCAGTCAGATCCCTCCCCTCCCCCGCCTCATCACGTCTGTCATATTTTACTGGAAACTCATTGTTTGGGGTGTTTTTGGTTTCTTGTCCCGCCGGGCGTGATTCACACAGGAGGTGTCGGCCTGCAGGCTACACTTTCGCATCTGGCCTTGGGAGCCACGGCCCTCAGGAGCCCGCACGCCGGGCTCGGCCAGGTGGCAGGGAAGAGGGCCTCTGCACCATAAACGTGGTGACCTGTGAGTCTCCCATTAACCAGGTGGGCCTCTGACATCCACCAAGAGGAAGCCCATCACCCCAGGGGGTACCTGGCTGGAGAAGGGCCATCCTGGCAAGGTTACGTGAGGCACAGCGATGCCCTCTCAGCATCACCATCTATAAAAAGAGACAAGAAGTTCCTGGGGGTCTTCCCAGATCTGACCTGCTAGGCTGTGCTAAGAAGCCTGTCACATCCAGTCCGGTGGCTCAGGCTTCCACCCTGACACCCTCCTTGAAGGGAAATGCACGCAGCCTTCCCCAGACCTGGGCACAGGCCCCGAGATCCTCCACACACCTGTGGGTGGGCCCATGGCATTGGCTGGCCCCGAGCAGGCGGCCAAGGGCAGGTGGCATCTCAGGCACAGCCAGAGCCGGGGTGAAAGAGCATGGAGTCAGACGGCGTCCTGGCTCTGTACCCCGGTGCCACCCAGGACCTGATATTTCTCTGAGCCTCAGTTTGCTCGTCTGTAAAGTGGGGGTAAATATCATCTGCCCTGCCTAATGCAGGGTAAGCTCTGAGAATCCAACGTGGTAGTGTACGCGAATGGGGTTTGGTAAGCCAAGCGCGGTGCGAAGTCTGGTGAGCATTGTTGTAGCCTAGTCTGGGCCCAGAGAGGGTGGAGCCACACCCCTGGAACAGGACAGGAAAGCCTTTTTCCTTCTAGCCCCAGGTGTCTCTCAGCCCCCAGGGCTGCTGCAGTGGGAGAGGCTGGCTCAGGCACCCTTATTGGAGCCCCTTGTGGGGCTGGCCCAAGGGATTTGGGGGTGGGAGGCAATGCAGACACTGGGAGTGGACCTGAGGGACCCTGACTCCTTAAACCCCTGAGGCTCAGGGGACATTTCCAGGGGTCCATTTGGCTCTGCCTTGGAGGTTCATAGATGGGGACCTCAGCTGCCCCGCATCTCCCAGACAACT
>NW_027924460.1:0-226 GCF_054177405.1 Leptonychotes weddellii
CACGCGTTCTTTGTGCTTGGTCCTCTCTGGAGTCCTGCAGATGGTGGCCCTGTAGACAGTGCAATCTGCCCCTTCTAAAGATGGGAAGGGAAGCTCAGCAAGGTGTCGCAATCCCTGAACACCTACTCATGAAAGGCAGAGGAGGGACCCAGATCCAGACTCCTCACTCGAAAGCCTGAGCTTTTTTTATTTTTTTATTTTTTTATTCTTATGTTAATCCCCATAC
>NW_027924461.1:0-226 GCF_054177405.1 Leptonychotes weddellii
AGCCACTGATGGGCACTTAAGTTGTTTCTGTATTTTCATTGTTGTACATAATCCTGCCGTGAACACGGGGTGCATATACCTGTTTCAGTTAGTGTTTTCATTTTCTTCAGATAAATACTCAGAAGGGGAATTGCTGGATCCTATGGTAGTTCTCTTTTTAATTTTTTTGAGGCACTTCTGTACTGTTTTCCATAGTGGCAGCACCAATTTGTACTCCCAGCAACAA
>NW_027924462.1:0-226 GCF_054177405.1 Leptonychotes weddellii
CTCTTTGGTAAGATTTATTCCTAGGTCTCTTATGGTTTTGGGTGCAATTGTAAATGGGATCGACTCCTTAATTTCTCTTTCTTCTGTCTTGTTGTTGGTGTATGGAAATGCAACTGATTTCTGTGCATTGATTTTATATCCTGTCAGTTTACTGAATTCCTGTATGAGTTCTAACAGTCAAGTGGGATTTATTCCTGGGTTGCAAGTTTGGTTCAACATCTGCAAA
>NW_027924463.1:0-226 GCF_054177405.1 Leptonychotes weddellii
AGCCATTAAACCAACCTAAAGTCAATCCGACTCCTGGCCTTGCCATTATTCAAGATAAGAAATGTTCTTTTAAACATGTTTGACATATATTGCATTATTTGTTTCAGAGGTACAGATCTGAGATTCAACAGTCTTGCACAATTCACAGCGCTTACCAGAGCACATACCCTCCCCAGTGTCTATCACCCAGTCACCCCATACCCACCCCCCCCCCCCCCCCACCCCC
>NW_027924464.1:0-226 GCF_054177405.1 Leptonychotes weddellii
CTAAGAGGAAACTTTTTCATTAGAAATTCCAAATTTAGAATAATTTACTCAGGAAGAAACTAGCACTGCTAGAATTCCAGTCATAAAAAGCAAAAGGAAGTTTTAAAAAAAAACAAACAAAACAGGATGGATAGCAAAACGTATTGTAACTCGGGCTTTTTCAGTCTACAGAGAGATAGTCCTGTCAGTTAACTGCTCTAAATGAATCCATGTTAGAATAAAATAG
>NW_027924465.1:0-226 GCF_054177405.1 Leptonychotes weddellii
CTCGCTCCTGAGCACACTCCCTCATCCGCGGCCTTAGGAATGCAGACTCCTGGAGCCCCTTCTGAGTCTTATCTGGCAGGTTGAGGGCAGCCCTGCGTTCCCGTGTTTGAGCGTCCCAGCAGGTGGCTCCCCCAGAGGGAGTCTGAGGATGTCACCTCCACCCCCCACGTCTGTTACGGAAGATGCCCAGGACTGGGGCCGTGACACTGGTCTCGGGTCAGACACC
>NW_027924466.1:0-226 GCF_054177405.1 Leptonychotes weddellii
AGCACACAGCCCTGCAAGAGAACCGTCCATGAGACATGAGCATCCACCTGGAGCCCCGTCCCAAGGGGCCTCCCCGGGGGCTGCTGCTGAGCACGGACCCTGGAGGTCATGCATCTGGGGCTTCTCATTTCCCCACCTGGACTGTGGCTGCAGCTCTGCTCTGGGCTCCTTCCCCACTCTCCCAGAAGGTCTCCTGTGCGGCTCACTCCTCCCACGGCCCCAGGAC
>NW_027924467.1:0-226 GCF_054177405.1 Leptonychotes weddellii
AGAATTGCCCCGCCCTTGCCCCCTCCCGGCTAAGTAATCTGCTCGGGTTTGCTCTCCGGAGCTTTTGTTCCCTGCGAGCTTTCCGTACAGCTTTGGAGGCGGAGAGTGAAAATGGCGGCCTCCCACTCTCTGCCCCGGAGGAGCCAAGAACTCGGGGCCCCGGTCCTCAGTGAGCCCTCAGAGAAAAGCCGTCAGTCACTCCTGTCTCCCCGGTCTCCGGCCGCAC
>NW_027924468.1:0-226 GCF_054177405.1 Leptonychotes weddellii
AGCCTGCTTCTCCCTCTCTCTCCCTCTGCTTGTGCTCTAAATAAAATCTTTAAAAAAAAAATAAAAATAGGGAGCAAGATAGGAGACCTGGATTTCGTCTCCTCTCAGGAATTCAGCTGGATAGGGATCAAACCATTCTGAACACCTACAAACTCAACAGGAGATCAAAGAAAAGAAGAGCAACAACTCTCTCATCAGACAAGCGACCACTTTCTGGAAGGTAGGA
>NW_027924469.1:0-226 GCF_054177405.1 Leptonychotes weddellii
AGAAGAAATTTGCATTGGTAAACTGAGGAAAGCAGATGGCCGGCCCCAGGGAGGTGAGCATCCTGCCGCAGGTTCTGAGCCCAGATAGGACAAGAAGGTACAGGAAGGAAAGAGCCCCTGGCTGGCTGAGCTGGGACCCAGATCCCATGCTGCCCTCCGTGTCAGACCCTCACACCCGGACCGGAACCGACATCCTCGCTCCCTGGCTCTCGACCTCGGAGCAGGG
>NW_027924470.1:0-1355 GCF_054177405.1 Leptonychotes weddellii
GGTGGGAGGGATGGGGTGACTGGGTGATAGACACTGGGGAGGGTATGTGCTCTGGTAAGTGCTGTGAATTGTGCAAGACTGTTGAATGTCAGATCTGTACCTCTGAAACAAATAATGCAATATATGTTAAGAAAAAAAAAAAGAAGAAGGAGAAGAAGGTAGCAGGAGGGGAAGAATGAAGGGGGGAAATCGGAGGGGTAGACAAACCATGAGAGACGATGGACTCTGAAAAACAAACTGAGGGTTCTGGGGGTGGGGGTGGGAGGATGGGTTAGCCTGGTGATGGGTATTGACGAGGGCACATTCTGCATGGAGCACTGGGTGTTATGCACAAATAATGGATCATGGAACACTACATCTAAAACTAATGATGCAATGTATGGGGATAATATAAGAATAAAAAATTTAAAAAAAAAAGGAAGTATAGATAAAGCATATCCGCTGCAGACTGAAAATATGATGTTATCTTTAGGAACAGGTCTGTGAGGCAGTTTGAGTTATGAGCTGAACTAACTTTGTTTTTCACTGAACACCATTGTTACTTGAAAGAATATCTAACAGACAAACACTGGTTATTCAGACTTGGGAATTGGGCTGACATTCACCCCAAAATGAACAGAATGCAACCTGCCCCTCTAAGGAAATGAACAGGTGGTATGTGTAGATATACATAATGAATATGTTACCTATTGTTATATATGTAATAGGTAATATATATAACTGATGGTGTGTGTGCATTTATCTACTTATATATATAGGCCAGTGACAAAAATCCAAACTATCAAGTGAAATCATAATACTGGAAAACTTTCTTTTTTTACTTTTAAAAAAATTTTTATGAAGTTATTTATTTATTTGAGAGAGAGAGAAAGAGAGTGCATGAGCAGGGGGAAGGGGCAGAGGGAGATGTAGACTCTCCACTGAGCAGGGAGCCAGACCTGGGACTCGATCCCAGGACCCTGGGATCATGACCTGAGCTGAAGGCAGACACTTAACTGACTGAGCCACCCAGGCGCCCCAAATTCTTTTTATTTTTTTTTATTTTTTTATTTTTTTATTTATTCATGAGAGAGAGAGAGGCAGAGGCAGAGGGAGAAGCAGGCTCCCCGTGGAGCAGGGAGCCCGATGCGGGACTCAATCCCAGGACCCTGGGACCATGACCTGAGCCGAAGGCAGATGACTGAGCCACCCAGTCATCCCCCCAAATTCTTTTAAAAAATAATCTCTATGCCTAACTTGGGGCTTAAACCCACAAGCCCCAAGATCAAGAGTCACATGCTCTACCAACTCAGCCAGCCAGGCACCCAAATATTGGAAAATTTTCATCTGCCAATGTGAGCTTGGCAGCTTTCCAA
>NW_027924471.1:0-226 GCF_054177405.1 Leptonychotes weddellii
ACTTCTGAAGGGAGAACCTAGTAAGTAACCGTGGCAAAACTCTAGGTTGCACTTCCAAACCAGGCTGGAGGCTGCAGTGCCACACACAGACCAGGTAGACTTCCAGTTAATCTGAGCCCTGTTCTGTCACTGGTGTCTGCTAAGACATTTCCACTTTGCATGAACACGGCTGCCACCAGGATACCCATTTTTTTTTTTTAAAGATTTTATTTATTTATTTGACAGA
>NW_027924472.1:0-226 GCF_054177405.1 Leptonychotes weddellii
GACCAGGTAAGATCCCAGGCAGGAGCACTTCTCCCACACGGTGTGGAGGAGGAGGCCAGGGGACAGTCCCCAGCTGCAGCAGGGAGGAGGGCAGGACCAAGGAGGGGGCTCCCAGCCTCCATCCACAGGGGCAGGCGGTCCCACCCCGGGCCTGGAGGGGAGACAGGGAAGTGGCATCTGCTGAGCCCAGTGGGGGGCTGTCCCACTGCAAAGTGCCCCCCTCTGC
>NW_027924473.1:0-226 GCF_054177405.1 Leptonychotes weddellii
GAACAATGTGTTCTCCGCTGCTTTTCGTTGGAATGTTCTGTAAATGTCTGTTAAGTCCATTTGATCTAACATGGTATTTAAGGCTGATGTTTCCTTTTTGATTTTCTGTCTGGATGATGTGTCCATTGACATAAATAGAGTATTAAAGCTCCCTACTATTACAGCTTTGTAATAGAGCTGGAAGTCCGGAATTGTGATGCCGCCAGCTTTGCTTTTCTTATCAACA
>NW_027924474.1:0-226 GCF_054177405.1 Leptonychotes weddellii
CCAGTGCACATGGTCCTTGGTAGAGTGGAGAGGGGCTAAGCAGTGCAGTAGTGGGGACTCTCCTGAGATGAGGGTGGTTTTCCAAAAATTACAGCTGCTCAGTTATGCAAAACCCTAAAGGGTTATATGAATGCTTTATCCTGAGTTATTAAGGATTTTAAGCAAGGGTGAGATATCAGCAGATTTTTCCATTTCAAAATGACCACTCTGGCTGTTGAATTGGGAA
>NW_027924475.1:0-226 GCF_054177405.1 Leptonychotes weddellii
ATTACTCAGCCATCAGAAAGGATGAATACCCACCATTTGCACTGACATAGATGGAACTGGAGGGGATTATGCTAAGTGAAATAAGTCAAGCAGAGAAAGACAAGTATCGTATGGTTTCACTCATATGTGGAACATAAGGAATAGCATGGAGGACAATAGAGGAAGGAAAGGAAAACTGAAGGGGGGGGTCAGAGAGGGAAATAAACCATGAGAGACTATGGACTCC
>NW_027924476.1:0-226 GCF_054177405.1 Leptonychotes weddellii
ACCTGAGCCGAAGGCAGATGCTTAACAACTGAGCCACCCAGGCGCCCTGATATCCACTCTTGTCCTCCTCCCACACACTGCCCTCGAGGGGGAAAAAAAAACAATCAGTCTGGTTCATAATATAGGTGAATTTACTTGATTCCACATGCTCAATGGTTTTCTTTCTACATGACCTCATCTGCTAAAATCACAATAATTGGAAGCTGATCACAAAAGATTTTTCACG
>NW_027924477.1:0-226 GCF_054177405.1 Leptonychotes weddellii
ACCTGAGCCGAAGGCAGACGCTTAACGACTGAGCCACCCAGGCGCCCTCTAATTATGATTTTAAGTTGCATTTCCCTCTTGGGTAGTGTTGTTGAACATCCCATGTGTGTGTTATTTGCCATCTGTATATCCTTTTTGATGAAATGTCTTTTCATGTCTTTTGCCCATTTTCTCATTGGATTGTTTTTGTTTGTTTACTGTTGAGTTTTCAGAGTTCTTTGTATAC
>NW_027924478.1:0-226 GCF_054177405.1 Leptonychotes weddellii
AAGAAGTGCATTTTACTTCACCTCTCGTCAGAGAACAGAGCTGGACAGTAGCTAAAGCGGCCAAATAGATTTTAACCAGGAGCTACGGTGAGAGGGGAAAAGAGAGCTTGGGCCAGAAGTGGGTTCATTCTGGAAGCAGCATGGACAGGCGGGCATTTCTATCCACAGGTGGGGTGGGGGCCGGCGGACGGAGGGTTGCTGAGAGGAAAGAGGGGGGCAGTGGTGG
>NW_027924479.1:0-226 GCF_054177405.1 Leptonychotes weddellii
ACGGCCACCTGCTCCCTATGTCCTCATGTGATGGAGAGAGCGAGCTCTCCGCTCTGTTCTTATAAGAACCCTAATCCTACCAGAACAGGGCCCCAGCCTCTGGCCTCATTTAACCTTAATTACTTCCTTAGAGGTCCTTCGTCAGAATACAGCCACACGGGGGGACTAGGGCTTCCACTTAGGGATTTGGGGGGACGGCACAAGCATTCCATCCGTAACAGGGGCC
>NW_027924480.1:0-226 GCF_054177405.1 Leptonychotes weddellii
AAAGATGGAGTTCCTTCTTATTCTAAATATATATGAGTTAGCCCTCAACTCTGGCAGGAAATGGGCTGAGTCTTTACAGTGAGAGCTGGATTCGATCATCTTAGGGGCTTGCAGCCTCTGGAAAAATACAGGAGATTCCATTTCCTCAGGGTTGAATTGACACTCATGGTAGGTTGTTCAGTACTGCTCTTTCTAATGGAGAACTCATCCCATTCCAGGTACTTGG
>NW_027924481.1:0-1354 GCF_054177405.1 Leptonychotes weddellii
AGTTTTCCAGAGTGGCTGCACCAGCTTGCATTCCCACCAACAGTGTAGGAGGGTTCCCCTTTCTCCGCATCCCCGCCAACATCTGTCGTTTCCTGACTTGTTCATTTTAGCCATTCTGACTGGTGTGAGGTGGTATCTCATTGAGGTTTTGATTTGGATTTCCCTGATGCTGAGCGATATTGAGCACTTTTTCATGTGTGTGACTCATTTTCTGTAGGTTATTATTTTATGTTAGAATATAGCCATAATGTGGAGAGATCTGTCCATTTGGTCAATAAATGCAGAGTTGATTTTTTTTTTTCCGGTAGTGAATCACAATCCCATGTCTTGCTCCTACGCATTCAATGAGTATTTGTGGTTAGTAGCTGAAGGAGATTGTACATGGGAGTCATACACTAGATCCTGCAAAGTCTTTTTACAGACAACTCAACGTCTCATTTGATCCACCCACCAACGAGATACATTCTAGCCAAAATAAACTAATAAAAACCATAGGACAAGGCACAGAGATTAAGCAACTGTTAAAAGTCTGTCAGCTATTATTAATCATCAGTTTGTTCTCTGTATTTATGGGTTTGTTTCTGCTTTTGTTTGTTTGTTGTATTTTTTAGATTCCACATATAAGTGAAATCATACAGTATTTATTTTTTTCTGTCTGACTTATTTCATTTAACATTATACTCTCTAGGTCCACCCATGTTGTCACAAATGGCAAGAGCTCATTCTTTTTTATGGCTGAGTAATATTCCATTGTATATCTATATATCACATCTTCCTTACCCATTCATCAGAAAAGGTGATTTTTTAAACCTCAGACTGTCTAATAATTCCCTATCTAGGGACTATCCTATCTGTCCACTTTCATTGCCCCTTCTCAAACTTCCCATGCTCCAGCCCAGCTGCTCCCCTCCATTGCTTGGAGATGTGACATGTCTTTGCTAATTCTGTTCCTACCGTTCCAGATGGCTTCCCTCTCTATCCTGTACCACTTCTTCTCCTATTATCAAATCTCCATCCTCTTTCCTGGCTCTGCTGAAGGATCTGGACTCCTTCAGGAGTCATTACATCTTATATTAGTTAAGACTAATGGAGAAAAGCAAAGCTGGTTCTTGTGGACCAAAGTAAAAAAAAAAAAGAGATAGAGAGATCTTACATAAAATGAGAAGAGGGCATAGGTTTCACCTGGAAATCAAGGGGAAGGATGTTTCTAGGCTTAAAAATTTGATGGAATGAAATGGCCAACAGACACATAAAAAAGTGCTCAATATCGCTCGGCATCAGGGAAATCCAAATCAAAACCTCAATGAGATACCACCTCACACCAGTCAGAATGGCTAAAATTAACAAGTCAGGA
>NW_027924482.1:0-226 GCF_054177405.1 Leptonychotes weddellii
GTCTCCCTGCAACTCCTGGCAACCATCAACCTATTCTCTGTGCCTTTAGACGATTCTGAATATTTCATGTAAGTGGAATCATATAATATGTGGCTTTTTGTGTCTGGCTTCTTTTGCTGAGCATAATGCATGCAGGGTTCATCCACACTGCAGTGTGTATCAATGCTTCATTCCTTTTTATGATGGAATATTCCATTGTACAGATATACCAACCACATTTGGTTTA
>NW_027924483.1:0-226 GCF_054177405.1 Leptonychotes weddellii
AAAGGACATCCAGCTCTGGGTAGTGAATTGCAGTTAATCTCATAGGACACAATCATTGCACAAAACATATAGAAGCACCTAATGTCAAATTTGCCTACTACGGAAAATGGTCAGTGTGGAACAGAGCTTGCTTGAGTGGATGATAATGATAATTCTGGTCACTGCGTCATTTAATTTTCAAAATAACCCGTGAGGTAGGGGTTGATCTGATGATCCCCACTTGACA
>NW_027924484.1:0-226 GCF_054177405.1 Leptonychotes weddellii
GTCACTGCCCTCCTATCCCAAACACCGTTAGTTGGGTTCTGCAAGACAGAATTCTGCCAACAAACAGAAATTTCGTTTTGGCTTGATGGGATTTCACACTGCACCATGTTTGTGTTTACCATAATCTCCCTTATACAAACTAAAAAAAAAAAAAAAAAAGGCAGTCCCTACTAATGATTAAAATCAGGCTAAGAATGTCTCTCCTTGGGTCTGGTTCTTTCTTCAC
>NW_027924485.1:0-226 GCF_054177405.1 Leptonychotes weddellii
CATTTAACGTGATTCATTTTGGGTGATGGTATGTAAGGGAGAATTGAAAAAAATCAGAGATGGGGCAGTGGAGTGCTGTCCCACTGTCTGTGGTGTTGACTATCATTGCACACTACCACATAATTGTGTCTCCTGTCCTTTGGATACTGGAGATTCCTGTCTAACCTTTCCTCACATTTATGAAACAAAAGGGAGAGCACTGGTGTTATATGTAAATGATGAATCA
>NW_027924486.1:0-226 GCF_054177405.1 Leptonychotes weddellii
ACAGAGTGCGGCCAGCGGGCAGCATGCGGCACTGACCCGCTGAGTAATCTTGACAGGGTTAAAGATGCACAGTGGATTCCTGCCTGCAAGATAAGGCTAGTATCCTAGACATTTTTAATTCTTTCTTGTTGTTCTTGCCACTCAAGGATATCTATCATTATTATGTCCATTTTTGCCAACATTTCCCCAAGCACAGTCATCCTGCATCATGCTAGGCTAAATATTA
>NW_027924487.1:0-226 GCF_054177405.1 Leptonychotes weddellii
TCGTCTCTCATGGTTCGTCTACACCTCCGATTCCTCCAGCTTCATTCTTCCCCTCCCGCTACCTTCTTCTTTATTTTTTTCTTAACATATATTGCATTATTTGTTTCAGAGGTACAGATCTGAGATTCAACAGTCTTGCACAATTCACAGCGCTTACCAGAGCACATACCCTCCCCAGTGTCTATCACCCAGTCACCCCATCCCTCCCACCCCACCCCCCACTCCA
>NW_027924488.1:0-226 GCF_054177405.1 Leptonychotes weddellii
GTTAGCCTGGTGGTGGGTATTGAGGAGGGCACATTCTGCATGGAGCACTGGGTGTTATGCACAAACAATGAATCATGGAACACTACATCTAAAACTAATGATGTAATGTATGCGGATTAACATAAGAATAAAAAAAAAAAGAGAGAGAAATTGCTTTTTATTCCACACTTAGAGACAATGCTTAAATTGCAAACACCCTTGGGGGTTTCTCCAAAAGTTAAACATA
>NW_027924489.1:0-226 GCF_054177405.1 Leptonychotes weddellii
GGCATATCAAAGGCGTAACTTTGGGGGAAACAATTTGGTAGTATCTATCAAAATAAAAAACACAAATACCTTTCATTCACAAGTTCAACTCTATCCTACAAAAACATTCATATGGCACAAAGCTATGCATGTGTGTCTGTGTGTAATATATATTTTTAAAAACTCAATTTAACTGTGTTCAAAATAGAAAAAAAAAAAAGGGAGACACTACCTAAAGGAACAGGCA
>NW_027924490.1:0-226 GCF_054177405.1 Leptonychotes weddellii
ACCCACCACCAGGCCAACCCATCCTCCCACCCCCCTCCCCTCTAGAACCCTCAGTTTGTTTTTCAGAGTCCATCTTCTCTCATGGTTCGTCCACCCCTCCGATTTCCCCCGCTTCATTCCTCCCCTCCCGCTACCTTCTTCTTCTTCTTTCTTTTTCTTAACATATCTTGCATTATTTGTCTCAGAGGTACAGATCTGAGACTCAACAGTCCTGCACAATTCACAG
>NW_027924491.1:0-1354 GCF_054177405.1 Leptonychotes weddellii
CATCTCGGCTCTTTCCACAGTTAGGCTATTGCCGACATTGCTGCTATGAACTTTGGGGTGCATATGGCCCTTCTTTTCACTACATCTGTGTCTTTGGGGTAAATACCCAGCAGTACAATTGCTGGGTCATAGGGTAGCTCTATTTTTAAATTTTTGAGGAACCTCCACACTGTTTTCCCAAGTGGCTGTACTGACTTGCATTCCCACCAACAGTGTAAAAGGGTTCCCTTTTCTCCACAACCTCTCCAACATTTGTTGTTTCTTGCCTTGTCAATTTTTGCCATTCTAACTGGTGTAAGGTGATATCTCAATGTGGTTTTGATTTGAATTTCCCTGATGGCTAATGATGATGGACATTTTTTCATGTGTCTCTTAGCCATTTGGATGTCTTCTTTGGAGAACTGTCTGTTCATGTCTTCTGCCCATTTTTTTGACTTGATTATTTGTTTTTTGGGTGTTGAGTTTGAGAAGTTCTTTATAGATCTTGGATACCAGCCCTTTATCTGTAGTGTCATTTGCAAAAATCTTCTCCCATTCTGTGGGTTGCCTCTTTGTTTTGTTGACTGTTTTCTTTGTTGTGCAGAAGCTTTTTATCTTGATGAAATGTGAAAAGATCATTTTTGCTTTTGTTTCACTAGCCTTTGCAGATGTATCTTGAAAAAAGTTGCTGTTGCTGATGTCAAAGAGGTTACTGCCTATGTTCTCTTCTAAGATTTTGGTGGTTTTCTGTCTCACATTCAGGTTTTCCATCTATTTTGAGTTTATCTTTCTGTATGGTGTTAGAGAATGGTCGAGTTTCATTCTTCTGTATATAGCTCTCCAATTTTCCCAGCACCATTTATGGAAGAGACTGTCTTTTTCCATTGCATATTTTTTCCTGCTTTGTGAATACAGCATCTTTTCCTGACTAAAAGTCTTCAGAGTATAGGGATAGAGGGAACATTCCTAAATTTCATAAAATCCACCTATGAAAAACCCACAGTGAATATCATCCTCAATGGGGAAAAGCTGAGAGCCTTTCCCTTAAGATTAGGAACTTGTCAAGGATGCCCACTCTCGCCACTATTGTTCAACATAGTACTAGAAGTCCTAGCAACAGCAATCAGACAACAAAAAGAATTAAAATGTATTCAAATTGGCAAAGAAGAAGTCAAACTCTCTCTTTTCACAGATTACATGATACTTTATGTAGAAAATCGAAAAGACTCCACCCCCAAATTACTAGAACTCATACAGCTATTCAGTAATGTGGCAAGATACAAAATCAATGCACAGAAATCAGTTGCTTTCTTTTTTTTTTTTTTTAAGATTTTCATTTATTTATTTGACAGAGAGAGACACAGCGAGAGAGGGA
>NW_027924492.1:0-226 GCF_054177405.1 Leptonychotes weddellii
TAGAAAAAAAAATAAGTAAATAATGGCCAACTTAAAATAAAAGAGATGAAAACTGTAAACCCACAGATCTAAGAAGCTCAAATACTTTCAAGGATACGAAACAGTAAACATCATAATCACGCTACTTAAATGAAAAACCTATAATGGATAAGAAAAATCTTCCAAGAACCCAGAGAATAAAGACCCATTATATACAGATAGAGATAAAAACTGTTATAAAAACACA
>NW_027924493.1:0-226 GCF_054177405.1 Leptonychotes weddellii
AATAAATAAAATCTTTAAAAAAAAAAAAACAAAAACAGGCCACTGTTTGACAAATGACAGAGGGGGAAGCCAGTCCTTTCTCACCAGTAGGGAAACAGATGACCGTAGAAGAATGAAAGTCATGGGATTTTTGACAAGGATCCAAAGAGAAGATATCCAGGTCAGAGCAGAAATTGGTGCCTATGGGGGGCGCCTGGGTAGCTCAGTCGTTAAGCGTCTGCCTTCG
>NW_027924494.1:0-226 GCF_054177405.1 Leptonychotes weddellii
GATGGAGCAGGTGGGGGTTCCAGGGGAAGGCCACGTGTTCACGCCTCTGCCCCCGCCCCCGCCAGGTGCACCTGATGAAGCCAGATGCGGTCCCCAAGGCGTGCTGCGCCCCCACCAAGCTGAGCGCCACCTCCGTGCTCTACTACGACAGCAGCAACAACGTCATCCTGCGCAAGCACCGCAACATGGTGGTCAGGGCCTGCGGCTGCCACTGAGGCCCTGCCCC
>NW_027924495.1:0-226 GCF_054177405.1 Leptonychotes weddellii
AGTGATATGTGAAGATGACTTTGGCACTTGAGATGACATATGATATCGAGCAGCAGAGCTCTGTGGTCATAATTAGCTGGGCACGAATGCTATATGCTTCCTAGGACTGAGGGACAAATAGGTTCTGAGCATGTTGATTCGAAGTTTCATTGAAGAAACTTTCAGTCAGTGGATCAGTTTGATTCTGTAATTAGCACACAGTACCTAATGTTTCGGTACTGTTCTG
>NW_027924496.1:0-226 GCF_054177405.1 Leptonychotes weddellii
AAAATGGAAAACAACACAGCAACACATAGCAGTTCTGCGAGGGAATTTCAGAGTGATAAACGCCTACACGGAGAAACCAGAAAAATCTCTAACTAACTTCACATCTCAAGGAACTACAAAAGAACAAATGAAAGTTAGCAGAAGAAAGTAAGTACCAAATTTCAGAGCAGTTATAAGTGAAATGCAAAATAAAAAGACATAGAAAAGATCAAGGAGACGAAGAGAT
>NW_027924497.1:0-226 GCF_054177405.1 Leptonychotes weddellii
AGCCCATCCCCCCACTCCCCTCCCCTCTAGAACCCTCAGTTTTTTTTTCAGAGTCCATAGTATCTCAGGGTTCATCTCCTCCTGTGATTCCTCCCCTTCATTCTTCCCCTCCTTGGCCCACTGTTTTTTAAATAAAATTTTATTGGAACATATCCACTCCTGTGTATTCACATTTGTGGCCATTTTCACCATATTGGCAGAGCTGAATAGTTGTGACTATATGGCC
>NW_027924498.1:0-226 GCF_054177405.1 Leptonychotes weddellii
CAGGCACCTCTAGTGTTTCTGTGACCCCAAGGGTCCTGAGACCACACTGTCCAGTGAGGGTTCCACCCCCTGCTTAGCCACTGGAGCGACGTCCCTCAACAGAGCCGACTTCTAAAAGTTCCGATTTTGTGCTCTGTGGTTCTATCACTTGCCAGAAGCGGCCAACGGAGGCCCCCTCCCCCTCCATCTATCCTCCCGAGTCGCCTCGGATCCACTTCTCCGAACG
>NW_027924499.1:0-226 GCF_054177405.1 Leptonychotes weddellii
CTCCCCTCACATGGAAAGCTAGGGCTGGCTGGAGTTGGGTATTTACCTTGACCCAAGTGAGTTAGGCTCTGATAAAACCCTAGCTGATTAGGGTCTGGTAAAATAGTTTCTTCTGAAGGCAAGCCTTGTTAAGAACAGAATGATCTGGCATTTTTCCTCCCTGACTGGAAGCATAAAGGGTTTTTCTTCAATATTTATCGTGAGGACCCGATAGTGTAAGGAGGAG
>NW_027924500.1:0-226 GCF_054177405.1 Leptonychotes weddellii
GCATGATACATTCAAAGAGCTGAAAGGAAAAAAAAAAAAAAAAACGCAGCCAGATATACTGTATCCAGCAAGGCTATTATTCAGAAAAAAAGGAGAGATAAAGAGATTCCCAGGCAAACAAGTTAAAGGAATCCATCACTACTAAACCAGCATTTCAAGAAATGTTAAAGGGGACTCTGAGTGGAAAGGGAAGACCATAGGGCGCCTGGGTGGCTCAGTTGGTTAA
>NW_027924501.1:0-226 GCF_054177405.1 Leptonychotes weddellii
TCCTCAGTAAAAACACAAACGCCAACAAAATACTGTGATGCTGAACAAGGTCACCAGCTAATGTAGCATGGATCCAGGAACAGAGCTCGAAACTTCTATGTTGGTGACCTTTCCTAACCCAAAGTGTTTTGGCTGGCTTTCACCACATCTCTACCTTTTCATCTCCTCTCTCTCTCTCTGCTTACTGGCCACTGACTTGGCTCCTTCTCCACTTTTAGTGTCTAGA
>NW_027924502.1:0-1354 GCF_054177405.1 Leptonychotes weddellii
AAAAGCCCAGGGCCAGATGGCTTCCCAGGGGAATTCCACCAAACATTTAAAGAAGAATTGATACCTCTTCTTCTGAAGCTGTTCCAAAAAAATAGAAATGGAAGGAAAACTTTCAAATTCGTTTTATGAGGCCACCATTACCTTGATCCCCAAACCAGACAAAGACCCCATCAAAAAGGAGAATTACAAACCAATATCCTTGATGAACATGGATGCAAAAATTCTCACCAAAATACTAGCCAATAGGATCCAACAGTACATTAAAAGGATTCTTCACCACAACCAAGTGGAATTTATCCCTGGGCTGCAAGGTTGGTTCAACATCCACAAATCAATCAATGTGATACAGTACATTAATAAAAGAGAGAACAAGAACCATATGATCCTCTCAATAGATGCAGAAAAAGCATTTGACAAAGTACAGCACTGTTTCTTTATCAAAACTCTTCAGAGTATAGGGATAGATTGTACATACCTCAATATCATAAAAGCCATCTATGAAAAACCCACAGCAAATACCATTCTCAATGGGGAAAAACTGAGGGTTTTCCCCCTATGCTCAGGGACACAGCAGGGATGTCCACTATCACCAATGCTGTTCAACATAGTATTAGAAGTCCTAGCCACAGCAGTCAGAAAACAAAAAGAAATAATAGGCATCCAAAACGACAAAGAAGAAATCAAACTCTCACTTTTTGCAGATGATTTGATACTTTATGTGGAAAACCCAAAAGACTTCACCCCAAAACTGCTAGAACTCATACAGGAATTCAGTCAAGTGGCAGGATATAAAATCAATGCACAGAAATCAGTGGCACTCCTTTACACCAACAACAAGACAGAAGAAAGAGAAATTCAGGAGTCGATCCCATTTACAATTGCACCCAAAACCATACGATACCTAGGAATAAATCTAACCAAAGAGGCAAAGGATCTGTACTCAGAAGACTGTAAAATACTCATGAAAGAAATTGAGGAAGACACAAGGAAATGGAAAAACGTTCCATGCTCATGGATTGGAAGAACAAATATTGTGAAGATGTCAATGCTACCTAGAGCAATCTACACATTCAGTGCAATCCCCAATCAAAATATCATCCACTTTTTTCAACGAAATGGAGCAAATAATCCTAAAATTTGTTTGGAACCAGAAAAGACCCCGAATAGCCAGAGGAATGTTGAAAAAGAAAAGCAGAGCTGGTGGCATCACAATTCTGGACTTCCAGCTCTATTACAAAGCTGTCATCATCAAGACAGTATGGTACTGGCACAAAAACAGACACATAGATCAATGGAACAGAATAGAGAGCCCAGAAATGGACCCTCAACTCTATGGTCTACTAATTTTTGACAA
>NW_027924503.1:0-226 GCF_054177405.1 Leptonychotes weddellii
CTTCTCTGCAGGCATCGTCACCACTGCGGTGGGTCCGGAGAATTTGGGGCTTAGCTGGATGCAGAGCCAGCTGTCGGGGACTTGGGAACACGGCCTCCCATGCCCACAAGATGGAGCCACCCTTGCAGCCGGGAGCAGCGGTGGGGGAGCCCCTCTGGAGAGGATCCTTGCGTGGGGGCCAGAGGGACGGAGACACCCCTGGCAGGGCACCGAGCTGCCTCAGGCA
>NW_027924504.1:0-226 GCF_054177405.1 Leptonychotes weddellii
ATGGAACAGATGGTAAGTGAATACCTGATTCATAAAGATCTTTCTATGGGAGAAAGTCTTTTTTGATGTACTCTTGTTAAAAATAAAAATGACTAGTTCTCTTCTCTTTTATAAAATAATGTATATTAATTGGCAAGCCCAATAAGCAACCAAAGCAAAACAAAACAAAACAGATGAATCACAAAACACATTTAGATTGCACCCAAAATAAGACTTCATGTTTAAT
>NW_027924505.1:0-226 GCF_054177405.1 Leptonychotes weddellii
GAAGAAATTTTCTTCTTTTGGAGTAATACTGATAAGCTATTTGAAGTTAAAAGGAATGCCTCCTGAGGACTGGGTGTTAGCAGGAGCTAAGACACAAAGGATGTGGGTAAACCACCTGCGTGAGAGAAGAGGAATGGGTAGCCTGATAGCATGAGACTGGAGGACTAAGGGCGGTGAACTCACCAGTGAGAAATCCCCTGTGGTTGGGTGGCCAGAGAAAGTTTAA
>NW_027924506.1:0-226 GCF_054177405.1 Leptonychotes weddellii
AATAAAATGACAGACTTAAGGCTTAACGTATTAATAATTACATTAAATATAGTCTAAATACATCAGTTAGAAGAGATTGTCAGAGCTTATTAAAAAACATTAGCCAACTATATGCTATCTACAAAAAAAACCACCTCGCCTCAAATATAATAATATATGCAAGTTAAAAGTAAAAGATTAGAGAAAGATAATATCATGCAAATATTAATCAAAAGAAAATAGGACT
>NW_027924507.1:0-226 GCF_054177405.1 Leptonychotes weddellii
GAACAGCAAATAAAGCCTAAACCCAGAAGGAGAAGAGAAATAATAAAGATCAGAGCAGAAATCAATGAAATAGAAACCAAAAGAACAATAGAACAGATCAACAAAACTAGGAGCTGGTTCTTTGAAAAAATTAACAAGATTGATAAACTCCCAGCCAAACTTATCAAAAAGAGAAGATAAATGACCCAAATAAATAAAATCATGAATGAAAGAGGAGATATCACAA
>NW_027924508.1:0-226 GCF_054177405.1 Leptonychotes weddellii
AAAGTTTGCCCCTGCTCCTTTGTAATCCCTCTGTGCTCCTTCTCCTCCATGGGGAGGCAGTTGAGAGGTGTGCTTACCTGGGGGAGGCTGGTGGAGGGTTTGTAAAGTTGATTGTTTGGGACAGAGACATTGTAAATCTTTGAGATTCCTCATTGTCTCACGTGTTATTTCAGCTTGTCCATGTTGTGCCTGACCGTTTCCTTCTTGGCCCTGATGGGGTTGGAGT
>NW_027924509.1:0-226 GCF_054177405.1 Leptonychotes weddellii
CCCCGCATCGGGCTCCCTGCTCAGCGGGAAGCCTGCTTCTCCCTCTCCCACTCCCCCTGCTTGTGTTCCCTCTCTCGCTGTGTCTCTCTCTGTCAAATAAATAAATAAAATCTTTAAAAAATTTTTAAAAAAAGATAAAGGGATAAGCAGGGTTAATTGATGAGTCAAGGTCTTAGGGGAGGAAAGAGAGACTCGATTCACCAGCACCTCATAGGAAGAGGGACAC
>NW_027924510.1:0-226 GCF_054177405.1 Leptonychotes weddellii
CTGTCAGAGGCCCTGGGGCTGCTCTTCGTGGAGCAGGGGTTCCACTGACTTCACAAGTAGAGACGGTTTCCAGGTGGCAGAGGCTGTGAAACAGGGGTGGACGGCAGGGGGCTGAGAAACCCTAGCCCAGGGAGTGGGAATCTGGAAACTCCAGAATCAGAAACCAGGGCTGGCCCTTCAGGGTGCACGGGACTTGCTCCCCCTTCCTCTCAGTTCCTTGACACCC
>NW_027924511.1:0-226 GCF_054177405.1 Leptonychotes weddellii
AGGGAGCCCGATGTGGGACTCGATCCAAGGACCCTGGGATCATGACCTGAGCCGAAGGCAGACGCTTAATGACTGAGCCACCCAGGCACACTGTTGCTAGGGAGATCTTGTCTGAAACATTCTATTCTGTCCTCCTCAAACCCATGGGAACAATATCAATATGGAGAGACATAAAGGCCAAGCCAAATGTGCTGCTGATATAAAACATTCAGAGTGTGTTTAATCA
>NW_027924512.1:0-226 GCF_054177405.1 Leptonychotes weddellii
CATGATCCCGGGGTCCTGGGATCGAGCCCCCCCCCCATCGAGCTCCACGCTCGGCGGAGACCCTGCTTCTCCCTCTCCCTCTGACTGCTGCTCTCCCAGCTTGTGCTCACTCTGCCAAATAAATAAATAAAATCTTAAAAAAAAAAAAGAAAGACAATAGAGTATGGAAGTTAAGAGCAAGGGCTCTGGAGCCCAGCTGCGACGTGCATGAACTGCCCGACTCTGG
>NW_027924513.1:0-1354 GCF_054177405.1 Leptonychotes weddellii
GATCACTGCTTCAATCTCGTTACTGGTTATTGGCCTATTCAGGTTGTCAGTTTCTTCCTGTTTCAGTCTTGGCAGCTTATAGGTTTCCAGGAAGGCCGCCATTTCATCCAGATTGCTCAGTTTATTGGCATATAGTTGTTGATAATAATTTCTAATAATTATTTCTATTTCTTTGGTGTTAGTCGTGATCTCTCCCCTTTCATTGATAATTTTATTAATTTGGGTCCTTTCTCTTTTGGATAAGTCTAGCCAGTGGTTTATCGATCTTATTAATTCTTTCAAAAAACCAACTTCTAGTTTCATTGATCTGATCTACTGTGTTTCTGGTTTCTAATTCATTTTTCTCTGCTCTAATTTTAATTATTTCTCTTCTAATGCATGGCTTAGGCATCATTTGTTGCTTTTTCTCTAGTTCTTTAAGGTGTAGAGTTAGTTGGTCAATTTGGGATCTTTCTATTTTTTTTGAATAAGGCTTGGATGGCTATGTATTTGCCCCTTAGGACCGCCTTTGCAGTATCCCATAGGTTTTGGACCGATGTGTTTTCATTCTCATTGATTTCCATGAATTGTTTAAGTTCTTCTTTGATTTCCTGGTTGACCCAAACATTCTTGAGCAGAGTGGTCTTTAGCTTCCAAGTGTTTGAAGTTCTTCCAATTTTTTCTTATGATTGAGATCCCGTTTTAAAGCATTGTGGTCTGAGAATATGCAGGATATAATCTCAATCCTTTGTTATCAGTTGAGACCTGATTTGTGACCCAGTATATGGTCTATTCTGGTGAAAGCTCCATGCACACTCGAGAAGAATGAGTATTCTGTTGTTTTAGGGTGGAATGTTCTGTATATATCTATGAGGTCCTTCTGGTCCAGTGTATCATTCAAAGCTCTTGTTTCCTTGTTGATTTTCTGCTTAGATGATCTGTCCATCGCTGAGAGTGGAGTATTGAGGTGTCCTACAATTAATGTATTGTTATGAATATGACTCTTTATTTTGGTTAACAGTTGGCTTATGTAGATGGCTGCTCCCATGTTGGGGGCATAGATATTTATAATTGTTAGATCTTCTTGTTGGATAGACGCTTTAAGAATGATATAATGTCCTTCTGTGTCTCTAATTACAGACTTTAGTTTAAAATCTAATTTGTCTGATATAAGAATTGCTACCCCAGCTTTCTTTTGAGGTCCGCTGGCATGGAAGATGGATCTCCATCCCTTCACTTTCAGTCTGGATGTATCATTAGGTGCAAAATGAGTCTCTTGTAGATAGCATATGGATGGGTCCTGTCTTTTTATCCAATCTGCAACCCTGTGCCATTTTATGGGAGCATTTAGGCCATTCACATTGAGAGTGATTAT
>NW_027924514.1:0-226 GCF_054177405.1 Leptonychotes weddellii
CACCCTCCACTCCCATTGCTCACAACAGAAATGGGGCTCCCTCCTCAAGCCATTTATCAGAGTGGCAGATTAAAATTATGTAACAGGAAGTTTTCTGTTCGTATTGTAATATAACCGAATCACCAGCTCTCTATTGATAATTCATTATGTGTTGCTGTTGTCTCGCTGCAGCTTTGAAATGCTTTTCGCCATAATGATTTTAAACCCTACTTCTATAATGGCCTCC
>NW_027924515.1:0-226 GCF_054177405.1 Leptonychotes weddellii
AAAATGAAAAACCAATTTCATTTACAGTAGCATCTAAAAAAAATAAGTACTTAAGAATAAATCTCATTAAAGAGGTGAAAGACTTGTATGTTGAAAACCACCAAACATTGCTGGAAAGAAATTTTAGAAGACCTAAGTATATGGACGGATGATATCTTGTGTTCATGGATAGGAAGACTTAACGTTGTTAAGATCTACAATTTTACTGCCGTCTCTTCTGAAACTT
>NW_027924516.1:0-226 GCF_054177405.1 Leptonychotes weddellii
CATAAACTGCAAAAACAGGGGCAGTGCCCCAAATTTGGCTCAGGGATCATTGTTTGCAGACCCCTGTTCTCTATGTCTCAGTTGACACAATTTTGCCTTAAAACCATGAGCTTTTCGGGGCGCCTGGGTGGCTCAGTTGATAAGCGTCTGCCTTTGGCTCAGGTCATGATCCCAGGGTCCTGGGATCGAGCCCCGCATCAGGCTCCCTGCTCAGCGGGAAGCCTGC
>NW_027924517.1:0-226 GCF_054177405.1 Leptonychotes weddellii
CTGGTGATGGGTATTGAGGAGGGCACATTCTGCATGGAGCACTGGGTGTTATGCACAAACAATGAATCATGGAACACTTCATCTAAAACTAATGATGTAATGTATGGGGATTAACATAAGAATAAAAAAAAAATAAAAAAAACAACTTAATTACTAACAGACTTCTGTTGACTAGAAGCCTTATGGAATAAAGAGTTAACACATATTTTGTATATTACATGTATTA
>NW_027924518.1:0-226 GCF_054177405.1 Leptonychotes weddellii
CCCCCCCCCCCCCCCCCCCCCCGGGAGTGGTTAGCCCAGTGATGGGTATTAAGGAGGGCACGTACTGCATGGAGCACTGGGTGTTATACGAAAACAATGGATCGTGGATCACTACATCAAAAACTAATGATATAATGTATGGTGACTAACATAATAAAATTAAAAAAAAAAAATGCTGCCTTAGCTATACCAGATCCACTTGAAATAGTAGGACATGAAGGATAGC
>NW_027924519.1:0-226 GCF_054177405.1 Leptonychotes weddellii
ATGTGTGTGTGTGGTTTTCTTCCTCTTCTATGCCCCAGGCACGAGAGGCGGGTTGTCAGGGCGCGCTTGAAAGGGACCGTGAGGTGTCCACCCCAGGATCCGGGCCGATGGAGGGGAGAGAAGAGCAGCAGTGGGGTGCATTGGCCCGGTCCCGCTCCGCTGGGAAAGGCCCGGGTCCTGGAGAGCAGGGGCACACGTGGGGCTGGCCCGCCCCTGGCCTGCCCCC
>NW_027924520.1:0-226 GCF_054177405.1 Leptonychotes weddellii
GCTTGCTCTAACGCTTTTCTTGGGGGACTTTCCTGTTACAGCCCTCAAATTCCCGGCCTGCACACGGCTCTGCCGACTTGGACCCATTTAAATTTCGCTGGTTGATCCCCATATCCGCACTTCAAGTCAGACTGGGGAATACAGCAGGTAATTGTTTCGTGTGGTATGATGCCAGGAAAAAGCATTTTTTTTTTTTTTTAAAGGTTTTATATATTTGTCAGAGCAC
>NW_027924521.1:0-226 GCF_054177405.1 Leptonychotes weddellii
CTCACACTTGCTGGGGCGCAGCCCCCTCGACCCCCCAGTGCACCTCATTCCTGGTTGCCCCCATCAGAGATGAATGGGATGGACTCTCACCCCCAAAACACCCCTGGACTTGGCGTTTCCTCGACGCCGGCCGTTCTCGGATCTGCCTGATGGGACAGGTGCCTGAAGACCCGTAGTCGTGACCAGGCGAGCCGACCTCAGATGGGGAGGTGCTTGTACAGGCCTC
>NW_027924522.1:0-226 GCF_054177405.1 Leptonychotes weddellii
GTTGGGCTCTCTGCTCAGTGGGGAGCCTGCCTCTCCCTCTCCCTTTGCCTGGCACTCTGCCTACTTGTGCTCTCTGTCAAATAAATAAATAAAATCTTAAGAAAAAGATGACAAGGATGTGTTTTGGGAATAATACCTGGCTCTAGGTTTTAACTGCCTGTTGTTCTCCCCTTGGTCATTGTTGCAAACCCATTCCTGCTCTGTAAACAATGCAAAGCAAAAGCCA
>NW_027924523.1:0-226 GCF_054177405.1 Leptonychotes weddellii
AAGCTCTTTACACCTATACCCACCCTGAGCTTGCTATTCACAAGGTAGCACCTGCAGACACCACACACTTTAATCTGCATTATTAGCACACTCTCATCACTTTCTTAACTCTAGATAAACAACAACAAAAAATAATAATTCAAGCCCTGATTTGTCTCTATGAGAGCTCACTGAATGGGGAAGTCAAAAAGACTTGCACAGGAGTGCTCGATGATGTAGCATTTCT
>NW_027924524.1:0-226 GCF_054177405.1 Leptonychotes weddellii
ACCTGAGCCGAAGGCAGATGCTTAACAACTGAGCCACCCAGGCGCCCTGATATCCACTCTTGTCCTCCTCCCACACACTGCCCTCGAGGGGGAAAAAAAAACAATCAGTCTGGTTCATAATATAGGTGAATTTACTTGATTCCACATGCTCAATGGTTTTCTTTCTACATGACCTCATCTGCTAAAATCACAATAATTGTAAGCTGATCACAAAAGATTTTTCACG
>NW_027924525.1:0-226 GCF_054177405.1 Leptonychotes weddellii
ATCCGAAGTTCAGATAGAATTGAGTGGTCTATGGCAGCCTCTTGTTGTTCACATATTCCTTAGCATGACATTTATGTTTCTTACTTATCTGGCCCCAACCTACTCTTCCAGGCTTACCTCATGCCCTTTCTCCCTAGCACACAAAAACTCCATCCATGTTACAGGCCTTGAAGCTTCCTACATGTGCCATGTCTTTGCACGCCTTCTAACTTCACTCATGCTTCTC
>NW_027924526.1:0-226 GCF_054177405.1 Leptonychotes weddellii
ATGGTGGAACCTAGGGCAGAATGTGGATAGAGAGCGAGGGCAGCTTGAAGCCGTATCCTCTGAAAATGGGATGCGGGTGGGGCTACAAATAGCATTTGTACATGATACAGCCCTCCTAGATCCTGTCCCCCATCCTCGCAGAAGACTAGACATTGGTTCCCTGGAGCTGTGGGCTTTGGGCAGTAGCACGGCTGAGGACAGGGCGTTGGATGCTGGTAGTTGGTAC
>NW_027924527.1:0-226 GCF_054177405.1 Leptonychotes weddellii
CACGTCCCCCCCACGCCCAGCGCCGCGGGGGGGCGCGCCTCTCCGCCCGGGGCCGGCGCTGTGGAGGCGGTCAGCACGGCTCCCCTCTCGGCCCCGCTCCCCGGGCTTCACACGCTTGGACTCCTGCGGTCCCCAGGGACGCCCCCATTTCACAGGTGTGGAGACTGAGCACAGGCAGGTGTGCTGGATCGGCGCAACGTGGGGTCTGTCGCCAGTCACAGAAACG
>NW_027924528.1:0-226 GCF_054177405.1 Leptonychotes weddellii
AGATACAGAGATTTGCCGTATCCCCACTGCACTCACACATGCACATTATCTACATCCTGCACCAGAGTGGTACATTTGTTACAATTGATGTATCTACATGAACACATCCTTATCACCAAAAGTACAGAGTTTACGTTATGGTTCACACTTGGTGGTGTACATTCTCTGGGTTTTGACAAATATATGACATGTATCCCCCCCCATTATATCATACAGAATAGTTTCA
>NW_027924529.1:0-226 GCF_054177405.1 Leptonychotes weddellii
AGGGGCCCATAACTTTATTTTTTGAATATAATGGAATGTATATTTGATATTTAAACTGATGAATTGACATTGAACTGGGGTTTTCACTGTAAAATGAAAAATTCTGAATATCTCTGTTTTATGGCCCTCTAAAACTGAATTTCTATTTCTCAGTGTTTGTTTGGAACCAGATGTTAGAAAAGGTTCACAGAAGAGTGCCACCAGAAAAAGACATCTTTTAAAGATG
>NW_027924530.1:0-226 GCF_054177405.1 Leptonychotes weddellii
AAGTTGTCCACTGGTGTAGCCAAAAATATAGATATTAGGGAAACTTCCCAGCCGAATGTTTCTCAGTATTCTGCTATCCAGAGTTACTCAGTAGGGAAAGGGTTACCAGGTCACTCCTGTTGGACGTCCCTCTTGGGTAGTAACAACAACACAAATAATTAACTTGTATTGAGCATATACTGGATGCTTATCCTAAGTTCCCTATAAATATCAGATCATCTAACAC
>NW_027924531.1:0-226 GCF_054177405.1 Leptonychotes weddellii
AGCCACTGTGAAAAATAGTATGTATCTGCAAAAATTAGAAATAGCATACTATCCAGTAATACCACTACTGAGTATCTATCCAAAGAAAACAAAAACACAAATTTGCAAAGTTATGTTTATTGCAGCATTATTTATAATACCCTAAGGTATGAAAACAACCCAAGTGTGATAAGGAAATTGTGAATTGATGTGATACACACACATACACACACACACACAGGAATAA
>NW_027924532.1:0-226 GCF_054177405.1 Leptonychotes weddellii
ACATGATTCAGTTGCACATTGGCTTGACAGTATATGCCAGAGGAGAGTCTTCTGCTTTGCAGGTCAAAAGAATGTTTGCGCCCTAACCACTATGGACTTGCATGACCAGAGCTGAGAAGTTGGCCGGATTACCTTCCACTCTTGAACAAGAAAGGTCTTCAACTGCTGGGACTGTGTAAGGGATAGCTCTACCTGTAGAAAGAAAAACAGAAGACTTATCCATTAA